>NC_053390.1:302682621-302867263 GCF_905171765.1 Bufo bufo | reverse complement strand
AAACCAGTACGAGCCCCAGAGCTGCTCGTACTAGGGTGGGCCACAGGGTCCCTAGCATGGCGGTCCCCTTGCTCCGCCCGGCGTCTACACAGCCTTGGGGGCTCATCCTCATCGCTAGATGATGATGAGGACTCGGATGACAAAAGGAAAGTGGTGTCATCCTCATCCTCACTGGGACTCTCGGAGTCGGAGGCAAGCAGGGCGTATGCCTCCTCGGCCGAGAACATCTGGCGGGCCATAGGGGAGTGTGTGTCTGCGTGTGTATGTGAATGCACGTAAATCTTTATTTGGTGTGCGTGTGTGTGGGGGCACGGGTGTTCGCGAACTCACCCTAAGCCTAACAGACAAAAAAAAAAAGACTAAACTAAAACTTAAACTAAAAAAAGATCAAAAAATGTGAAAAAAAAATAGAAAAATTCTAAATCGCTGATCAACCATCCGAAGTTGATCAGCGGTGGGGTGTGTGATGCGCTAACAGTGGCCGGACGCTAAGAGTGGCCGGCCACAGTCAGCGTATGCACAAAAATATATATAT
Source organism: Bufo bufo (assembly GCF_905171765.1). Taxonomy (NCBI): domain Eukaryota; kingdom Metazoa; phylum Chordata; class Amphibia; order Anura; family Bufonidae; genus Bufo; species Bufo bufo. The sequence goes on along the minus strand of NC_053390.1, from coordinate 302,866,728 downwards.
AACTGCTTGCGCCCAAAAAAAAAGTTGTGGGAGGTTGGGGGGGGGCAGGGGGGCAAGCTGCAGCACCCCTGGGGGGTCTAGGGTCACACAGCTGTGCTGTGGACCCCAGACACCCGATTTAGGGTGATGCAATCAGAAATGTATATTTTTTTTCTTCTCGCTAACTTTCCCTAAAATATCCCTGCCTAATCTAACTTGTCCCTAATTACCTGGGTGCTGGGGGTGCTGGGGCACAGATGGGGGTGCTGGGGCACAGATGGGGGTGCTGGGGTGCTGGCTCTGATGATCCTTGCGCAAATCCGACGTGCAGCGCTCCTCTCTCCTCGACTCCCGGACACAAAAGGAGGAGGAGAGGAGCGCTGCAGTAATTTGAACCTCCCGCCCCTGCAGCCGGCCAATGAGTGCGATCCTGAGAGGTGATGTCACCATCACCACTCAGGATCTAAGGATGGTGATTGGTGGTGTATTATCACACCACCGATAACCATCCTGTTCGGGGTTATCGGGTCCCCAGAGACCCGAATAACCCGGAAATGCAGCAAACCGCAGGTCTGAATTTACCCCCCGGCGCATTTAGCCAAGGTGCCTGCTCAATGATTTGAGCAGGTACCGAGTCCCGATCACCGCCCGCCGAGCGTGTGTCATGTGTCCTTATGTACCGGGACAACATGCCATACCGGTACGTCATGTGTCCGGAACAGGTTAAAGTAATTTCCCTATCCACATTTGTTTGCAGAGCACTTGCCATGCTTTTAACCACATTTTGATGCCATTTGCAGCCCTCTAGCCCTTTCCTTTAAATTTGTATAGCCATTTTAGTGCTCAAAATTTCAGGTCCTTATTGACTTCAATGGGGTTCGGTGTCAAGTTCGGGTCAAGTTCGGGTCCCGAACTTGAACTTTTTTGTGAAGTTCGGCCGAACCCGTCGAACCCGAACATCCATGTGTCCGTTCAACTCTAGTTATTATCCTTCCATCCCTGCTCAGAAAAACAAAGAGAGGTCTAGTCCAGTATTAGGAAAAAGGAGTGTGAATTTAACCTCCATCTCTACCAGAAAAGTTAAAGAAAAGGACTCACCTAATGCAGAACTAAGTGAGAAAATAGAACAGGATGATTCTATTCCTAGATGTCACGGCAATGCTCAGGAGAGTGTTACAACTATTGTACGAACAGGACAACAGAGAACAGTCCTCGCTAGACTTCCCCTGCCGGAACCCTCTGTATTTTCAGGAGACGTACTGAAGTTCATAGAGTGGAAGGCAAGTTTTGAAATGATCATTGAACATCATTGCTTCAGTCCAATCGACAAGTTATTCTACCTTCAGAGATATGTTTGTGGGGAAGCAAAGAAAGGTCTTGAAGGTAACTTCTATAGAAAAGATGATGAAGCCTACAAGCAAGCTTGGGAGAAATGTAATGCAAGATATGGTCATCCTTTCTTAGTACAAAGAGATTTTAGAGAGAAATTGAATAACTGGCCTAAAATAGGTCCTAAAGAACACTTCAGACTCCAAGAGTACAGTGACTTCCTGCAAGCATGCAGCAATGCGATCCTACCTGTTCAAAAACTGGAAGTACTGAACGACTATTTAGAAAACCACAGGATGCTAACTAAGCTACCTGAAGAAGTGGTTCCTAGATGGAATCGCTACGTGACTGAACAGTTAGATCTAGGAAAGAACTTCCCAAGTTTTAAAGAGTTCTCTGAGTTTGTCAATAAGGAAGCACGGATAGCATGTAATCCAGTAACATCATCTTACGTCTAAAAATCCTTTGAAGAAAGGCCTGCAAGACAGATAAGACATGCAAGAGAAACTAGCTTTGCAACCAACACAGCAGCTAAAGGTCCAGATAGCTATGAGAGCAAGTTTAAAGTCACTACTGGGATCAGTAGAGAGACAGAACCGACAAATCTTCAGACTACCTTCAAGTGTATGTTCTGTTGAGAGAGCCACTCCATACATAAGTGCCAACAATTGAAGGCGAAGTCCCCAGAAGAAAAGAAAAAATTTGTGCTGGATAACCAACTATGTTTCAGATGCCTAAGAAAAGGCCACATGCAGCATTTGCAATGGACGCCATCCTACACCACTACATGAAGAACGTCCAAAGAAGGATAGATCCTCAATACCTAAAGATACTAACAAAGAAAAGAAAGTATCAGAATTCTCTTGCAGAGTGAGGGAAGGAGAAAGCAATGGCACATCAATGGTTGTACCAGTATGCATTTGAAATCTTAAAAGGAGGAACAAGAAGGTACACGCCTATGCGCTACTGTATGCCCAGAGTGACATCACCTTCATTGATCAAGAAATCTGCAAGAAATGACAAGTGGCTACAGAACCAGTGAAGCTCAAACTCAACACAATGATGGGGAGAGACACATTAGTGAACAGTCAAAGGGTCAAAAGGACTGAGAACTAGAGGACTTCATTCAAACTGCACATTAGATCTACCTCCAGCTTATACAAAAGACGATATATCTCTAGATCGAGATAGCATACCGACCTGGGAAACAGCCAATGAATGGGAGCACTTATCTGTCATATCTCATGAAATGTCAACGCTGAAGGAGTTTGGTGTTGGACTGTTGATAGGTAGAGATGTCCCGAACTATTCGCCGGCAAACAGTTCCTGGCGAACATCGCTTGTTTGCGTTCGCCGCGGTGGGCGAACATATGCGATGTTCGGTCCGCCCCCTATACGTCATCATTGAGCAAACTTTGACCCTGTACCTCACAGTCAGCAAACACATTCCAGCCAATCAGCATACCCTCCCTCCCAGACCCTCCCACCTCCTATCAAAAAGCAAGGACAGCATCCATCATCTCATTCTGAAGCTGCAGTGTTAGTGAGAGCAGGGAGAGTGCTGCTGCTGCTGCTGCTGCTGAATTAATAGGGAAATCGTTAGCTAGGCCAGTGTTCTGTGTCCACTCCAGTCCTCAAAGACTCATCTGATCTGCTGTAAGGACAGCGTCCTGACAGCACCCCAAAAAGCCCTTTTTAGGGCTAGTGCATCAGTCTGCTTTTTTTTTATTTATATATACACTGCTCAAAAAAATGAAGGGAACACAAAAATAACACATCCTAGATCTGAATTAATTAAATATTCTTCTGAAATACCTTGTTCTTTACATAGTTGAATGTGCTGACAAAAAAATCACACAAAAATTAAAAAATGGAAATCAAATTTTTCAACCCATGGAGGTCTGGATTTGGAGTCGCCCTCAAAATTAAAGTGGAAAAACACACTACAGGCTGATCCAACTTTGATATAATGTCCTTAAAACAAGTCAAAATGATGCTCAGTAGTGTGTGTGGCCTCCACATGCCTATATGACCTCCCTACAACGCCTGTGCATGCTCCTGATGAGGTGGCGGACGGTCTCCTGAGGGATCTCCTCCCAGACCTGGACTAAAGCATCTGTCAACTCCTGGACAGTCTGTGGTGCAACGTGACGTTGGTGGATAGAGCGAGACATGATGTCCCATATGTGCTCAATTGAATTCAGGTCTGAGGAACGGGCAGGCCAGTCCATAGCATCAATGCCATCGTCTTGCAGGAACTGCTGACACACTCCAGCCACATGAGGTCTAGCATTGTCTTGCATTAGGAGGAACCCAGGGCCAACCGCACCAGCATATGGTCTCACAAGGGGTCTGAGGATCTCATCTCGGTACCTAATGGCAGTCAGGCTACCTCTGGCGAGCACATGGAGGGCTGTGCGGCCCTCCAAAGAAATGCCACCCCACACCATTACTGACCAAATGCCAAACCGGTCATGCTGGAGGATGTTGCAGGCAGCAGAACGTTCTCCACGGCATCTCAAGACTCTGTCATGTCTGTCATATGTGCTCAGTGTGAACCTGCTTTCATCTGTGAAGAGCACAGGGCGCCAGTGGCGAATTTGCCAATATTGGTGTTCTCTGGAAAATGCCAAACGTCCTGCACGGTGTTGGGCTGTAAGCACAACCCCCACCTGTGGACGTCAGGCCCTCATATCACCCTCATGGAGTCTGTTTCTGACCGTTTGAGCAGACACATGCACATTTGTGGCCTGCTGGAGGTCATTTTGCAGGGCTCTGGCAGTGCTCCTCCTGTTCCTCCTTGCACAAAGGCGGAGGTAGCGGTCCTGCTGCTGGGTTGTTGCCCTCCTATGGCCTCCTCCACGTCTCCTGATGTACTGGCCTGTCTCCTGGTAGCGCCTCCATGTTCTGGACACTACGTTCACAGACACAGCAAACCTTCTTGCCACAGCTCGCATTGATGTGCCATCCTGGATAAGCTGCACTACCTGAGCCACTTGTGTGGGTTGTAGACTCCGTCTCATGCTACCAATAGAGTGAAAGCACCGCCAGCATTCAAAAGTGACCAAAACATCAGCCAGGAAGCATAGGAACTGAGAAGTGATCTGTGGTCACCACCTGCAGAACCACTCCTTTATTGGGGGTGTCTTGCTAATTGCCTATAATTTCCACCTGTTGTCTATCCGATTTGCACAACAGCATGTGAAATTGATTGTCACTCAGTGTTGCTTCCTAAGTGGACAGTTTGATTTCACAGAAGTGTGATTGACTTGGAGTTACATTGTGTTGTTTAAGTGTTCCCTTTATTTTTTTGAGCAGTGTATATACAGTTGCAAGAAAAAGTATGTGAACCATTTGGAATGATATGGATTTCTGCACAAATTGGTCATAAAATGTGATCAGAACTTCATCTAAGTCACAACAATAGACAATCACAGTCTGCTTAAACTAATAACACACAAAGAATTAAATGTTACCATGTTTTTATTGACCACACCATGTAAACATGCACAGTGCAGATGGAAAAAGTATGTGAACCCTTGGATTTAATAACTGGTCGAACCTACTTTTGCAGCAATAACTTCAACCAAACGTTTCCTGTAGTTGCAGATCAGACGTGCACAACGGTCAGGAGTAATTATTGACCATTCCTCTTTACAGAACTGTTTCAGTTCAGCAATATTCTTGGGATGTTTGGTGTGAATCGCTTTCTTGAGGTCATGCCACAGCATCTCAATCGGGTTGAGGTCAGGACTCTGACTGGGCCACTCCAGAAGGCGTATTTTCTTATGTTTAAGCCATTCTGTTGTTGATTTACTTCTATGCTTTGGGTCGTCGTCCTGTTGCAACACCCATCTTCTGTTAAGCTTCAGCTGGTGAACAGATGGCCTTATGTTCTCCTGCAAAATGGCTTGATAAACTTGGGAATTCATTTTTCCTTCGATGATAGCAATCCGTCCAGGCCCTGACGCAGCAAAGCAGCCCCAAACCATGATGCCCCCACCACCATACTTCACAGTTGGGATGAGGTTTTGATGTTGGTGTGCTGTGCCTCTTTTTCTCCACACATAGTGTTGTGTGTTTCTTCCAAACAACTCAACTTTGGTTTCATCTGTCCACAGCATATTTTGCCAGTACTGCTGTGGAACATCCAGGTGCTCTTGTGCAAACTGTAAATGTGCAGCAATTTATTTTTGGACAGTAGTGGCTTCCTCTGTGGTATCCTCCCATGAAATCCATTCCTGTTTAGTGTTTTACGTATCGTAGATTCGCTAACAGGGATGTTAGCATATGCTAGAGACTTTTGTGAGTCTTTAGCTGACACTCTAGGATTTTTCTTCACCTCATTGAGCAGTCTGCGCTGTGCTCTTGCAGTCATCTTTACAGGACGGCCAGTCCTAGGGAGAGTAGCAGCAGTGCTGAACTTTCTCCATTTATAGACAAGTTGTCTTACCATGGACTGATGAACAGCAAGGCTTTTGGAGATACTTTTATAACCCTTTCCAGCTTCATGCAAGTCAACAATTCTTAATCGTAGGTCTTCTGAGAGCTCTTTTGTGCGAGGCATCATTCACATCAGGCAATGCTTCTTGTGAAAAGCAAACCCAGAACTGGTGTGTGTTTTTTATAGGGCAGGGCAGCTGTAACCAAGACCTCCAATCTCATCTCATTGATTGGACTCCAGTTGGCTGACACCTCACTCCAATTAGCTCTTGGAGATGTCATTAGTCTAGGGGTTCACATACTTTTTCCACCTGCACTGTGAATGTTTACATGGTGTGTTCAATAAAAACATGGTAACATTTAATTATTTGTGTGTTATTAGTTTAAGCAGACTGTGATTGTCTATTGTTGTGACTTAGATGAAGATATGATCACATTTTATGACCAATTTGTGCAGAAATCCATATAATTCCAAAGGATTCACATACTTTTTCTTGCAACTGTATATATATATATATATATATATATATATTGCAGTTGCCTGCCAGTGTGTGTCAGGCCCACAGAGTGTACTGTGCCCACTGCCAGTGTCCACCACTCATATCTGTTGGCACAGTAGCTTGCAGATAAAAAAGTAATACCATTTTTTCTCTGTAATATAATTGCAGTTGCCTGCCAGTGTGTGTCAAGCCCACAGAGTGTACTGTGCCCACTGCCAGTGCCCACCACTCATATCTGGTGGCACAGTAGCTTGCAGATAAAAAAGTAATACAATTTTTTCTCTGTAATATAATTGCAGTTGCCTGCCAGTGTGTGTCAGGCCCACAGAGTGTACTGTGCCCACTGCCAGTGCCCACCACTCATATCTGGTTGCACAGTAGCCCCCAGATAAAAAAAGTAATACAATTATTTCTCTGTAATATAATTGCAGTTGCCTGCCAGTGTGTGTCAGGCCCACAGAGTGTACTGTGCCCACTGCCAGTGCCCACCACTCATATCTGGTGGCACAGTAGCTTGCAGATAAAAAAGTAATACATTTTGTTCTCTGTAATATAATTGCAGTTGTCTGCCAGTGTGTGTCAGGCTCACAGAGTGTACTGTGCCCACTGCCAGTGCCCACCACTCATATCTGGTGGCACAGTAGCTTGCAGATAAAAAAGTAATACAACTTTTTCGCTGTAATATTATTGCAGTTGCCGGCCAGTGTGTGTCAGGCCCACAGAGTGTACTGTGCCCACTGCCAGTGCTCACCACTCATATTTGGTGGCACAGTAGCTTGCAGATAAAAAAGTAATACAATTTTTTCTCTGTAATATAATTGCAGTTGCCTGCCAGTGTGTGTCAGGCCCACAGAGTGTACTGTGCCCACTGCCAGTGCCCACCACTCATATCTGGTTGCATAGTAGCCCCCAGATAAAAAAAAGTAATACAATTATTTCTCTGTAATATAATTGCAGTTGTCTGCCAGTGTGTGTCAGGCCCACATAGTGTACGGTGCCCACTGCCAGTGCCCACCACTCATATCTGGTGGCACAGTAGCTTGCAGATAAAAAAGTAATACATTTTTTTCTCTGTAATATAATTGCAGTTGTCTGCCAGTGTGTGTCAGGCCCACAGAGTGTACTGTGCCCACTGCCAGTGTCCACCACTCATATCTGGTGGCACAGTAGCTTGCAGATAAAAAAGTTATACATTTTTTTCTTTGTAATATAATTGCAGTTGTCTGCCAGTGTGTGTCAGGCTCACAGAGTGTACTGTGCCCACTGCCAGTGCCCACCACTCATATCTGGTGGCACAGTAGCTTGCAGATAAAAAAGTAATACAACTTTTTCGCTGTAATATAATTGCAGTTGCCGGCCACTGTGTGTCAGGCCAACAGAGTGTACTGTGCCCACTGCCAGTGCCCACCACTCATATCTGGTGGCACAGTAGCTTGCAGATAAAAAAGTAATACAATTTTTTCTCTGTAATATAATTGCAGTTGCCTGCCAGTGTGTGTCAGGCCCACAGAGTGTACTGTGCCCACTGCCAGTTCCCACCACTCATATCTGGTTGCACAGTAGCCCCAGATAAAAAAAAGTAATACAATTATTTCTCTGTAATATAATTGCAGTTGCCTGCCAGTGTGTGTCAGGCCCACAGAGTGTACTGTGCCCACTGCCAGTGCCCACCACTCATATCTGGTGGCACAGTAGCTTGCAGATAAAAAAGTAATACATTTTTTTCTCTGTAATATAATTGCAGTTGTCTGCCAGTGTGTGTCAGGCCCAAAGAGTGTACTGTGCCCACTGCCAGTGTCCACCACTCATATCTGGTGGCACAGTAGCTTGCAGATAAAAAAGTAATACATTTTTTTCTCTGTAATATAATTGCAGTTGTCTGCCAGTGTGTGTCAGGCTCACAGAGTGTACTGTGCCCACTGCCAGTGCCCACCACTCATATCTGGTGGCACAGTAGCTTGCAGATAAAAAAGTAATACAACTTTTTCGCTGTAATATAATTGCAGTTGCCGGCCACTGTGTGTCAGGCCAACAGAGTGTACTGTGCCCACTGCCAGTGCCCACCACTCATATCTGGTGGCACAGTAGCTTGCAGATAAAAAAGTAATACCATTTTTTCTCTGTAATATAATTGCAGTTGCCTGCCAGTGTGTGTCAGGCCCACAGAGTGTACTGTGCCCCCTGCCCACCACTCATATCGGGTGGCACAGAACCTTGCACGCATAGTACCACTAATCTCAAAAAAAAAAATGACAGGCAGAGGCAGGTGACCCCGCAGGGGCCGTCGTGGTCCTGGTGCTGTGATTTCCTTTGGCTCTAGAATAATACCCAGTGTTTAGAGGCCACGTACCCTGAACTCGAAAAGTTCTGAGGACATAGTTGACTGGCTAACACAGGACACCCAATCTTCTACAGCTTCCGCTCGGAACCTTGACGCACCATCCTCCTCCAGCTCAGCTTCGGGCACCTCTTAAGTTACCACTCGCCCACCTGCCGCCACCACCAACACTAGCACCACAGCTGCTTCACTTGATCTGTCAGAGGAGTTATTTACACATCAGTTGGAAGAAATGAGTGATGCGCAACCATTATTGCCAGAGGATGTAGATAACAGGGATATGTTTCAGTCAGGCAGCATTACACACATGGACGTACGGTGTGATGATGATGATGTTGTACCTGCTGCTGCTTCCTTTGCTGAGTTGTCAGATACAAGTGAAGCGTTTGATGATGACGATGTGTCCGTGGATGTCACGTGGGTGCCCGCTCGAAGAGAAGAAGAACAAGGGGAAAGTTCAGATGGGGAGACAGAGAGGAGGAGGAGACGAGTTGGAAGCAGGGGGAGGTCATCGCAAGGAGCTAGTGGCACAGTCAGACAGCATGTATCGGCACCCGGGGTCAGCCAGACAGCACGCCAATCAACGCATGCTGTTGCCACCACCAGAATGCCGTCATTGCAAAGCTCAGCAGTGTGCCATTTTTTTTATGTGTCTGCCTCTGATAACAGCGATGCCATTTGCAACCTGTGCCAAAAGAAACAGAGTCGTGGGAAGTCCAACACCCACCTAGGTACAACTGCTTTGCGAAGGCACATGATCTCACATCACAAACGCCTATGGGATCAACACATGATGAGTACAAGCAGCACACAAACTCAAAGCCACCATCCTCCTCCTGGTCCAGCATCTTCAGCCACGTCAACCACTGCTGTCCTCCTTGCCCCCTCTCAACCACCCGCCACTCCGCCTCTCACCTTCAGCAGTTCTTGCTCATCTGCCCAGTCAGGTGTCTGTCAAGGAAATGTTTGAGCGTAAGAAGCCAATGTCACAGAGTCACCTTCTTGCCCGGCGTCTGACAGCTGGCTTGTCGGAACTATTAACCCGCCAGCTTTTACCATACAAGCTGGTGGAGTCTGAGGCCTTCAAAAAATTTGTAGCTATTGGGACACCGCAGTGGAAGGTACCCAGCTGAAATTTCTTTTCACAAAAGGCAATCCCCAACCTGTACTCTATTGTGGAAAAGGAAGTCATGGCATGTCTGGCACACAGTGTTGGGGCAAGGGTCCATCTGACCAATGATACCTGGTCTGCAAAGCACGGTCAGGGCAGGTATATCACGTACACTGCGCATTGGGTAAACCTGCTGACGGCTGCCAAGCATGGAATGCGTGGCTCTGCAGAGGAGTTGGTGACACCGCCACGACTTGCAGGCAGGCCTGCTGCCACCTCCTCTGCTCCTCCTACTCCATCCTCTTCGCTAACCTCCTCGGCTGAGTCCTCTTCTGCTGCTGCGTCTTGCTCCACATCAACTGCACCCCCCCAGCTCCCCAGGGGCTATTCCACATCCTGGATACGACAGTGTCACGCCGTCTTGCGGTTGACTTGCCTGAAAGCAGAGAGTCACACCGGACCATCACTCCTGTCCGCCCTGAATGCACAGGTGGATCAGTGGCTGACCCCGCACCAACTGGAGATCGGCAAAGTGGTGTGTGACAACGGAAGCAATTTGTTGGCAGCATTGAATTTGGGCAAGTTGACACATGTGCCGTGCATGGCACATGTGTTGAATCTGATCGTACAACGCTTTGTGCATAAGAACCCAGGCTTACAGGACGTCCTCAAGCAGGCCAGGAAGGTGTGTGGCCATTTCAGGCGTTCCTACACGGCCATGGCGCACTTTTCCGATATTCAGCGGCGAAACAACATGCTAGTGAGGCGCTTGATTTGCGACAGCCCGACGCGTTGGAATTCAACACTCCTATTTGTATGACCGGGGTGCTAGGACAGCCTCTGCGGAGCTGGGTATTTTTTTGCCACGTTACTGGACGCTCATGCGCAATGGCTGTAGGCTCATGCGTCCTTTTGCGGAGGTGACAAACCTGGTCAGTCAAACCCAAGGCAACATCATCAACCTCATCCCATATGCGTTTTTTCTGGAGCGTGCCCTGCGAAGAGTGCTGGATCAGGACGTAGATGAGCATGAAGAGGAAGAGTTGTGGTCACCACTCACCACCAGAAGCAGCCTTGTCGTCGTCGATTGCTGGACCTGCGGCAACGCAGAGAGAGGAGTCTGAAGAAGAGGAGTCAGAGGAGGAAGGTGGCTTTGAGGAGGTGGAAGACCAACCACAGCAGGCGTCCAAGGGGGCTTGTTGTCACCTTTCGGGGACCCTTGGTGTTGTACGTGGCTGGGTTGAGGAAGAGACCTTCAATGACGTCAGTGAGGACAAGGTACGGGACATGGCTAGCTTGGTATCCAACCTTGTGAAAATGGGGAGTTTGCGGTTGTGCAAATGGACTGTTTGCGGTTGTTTGCAGTGCGTTAAACGGGGAGTTTGGTCTGTCAGAGTTTGGTCTGTCACTGTGAAGCGGGCGTAACCTTTACACCTGATCGATACAACATCATACCTGATGTTTTAGAGCACGTTATTCCAAACAATTTAGGAATGTTAGGTGATTTATGCTCTTTATGGATTAAAACCCGACTCTGTGTCAACTACGTAATTTTCCATGGGAGTTTTGCCATGGATCCCCCTCCGGGATGCCACAGCCCAGGTGTTAGTTCCCTTGAAACAACTTTTCCATCAGTATTGTGGCCAGAAAGAGTCCCTGTGGGTTTTAAAATTCGCCAGCCTATTGAAGTCTATTGCGGTTCGCCCAGTTCGCCCGTTCGCGAACATTTGCGGAAATTCGCGTTCGCCGTTCGCGAACTGAAAATTTTATGTTTGCGACATCTCTGTCTAGCACCTCATCATCCTCCACATCATCTTCCACCCACTCCTCACCCCTGCCCTCGTTGCCGGCCTGCACACTGCAGAAAGCTGCAGCAGTTGGCAACTGTGCTTTGTCATCATCAGAGACGTGTTTCATTGGTCCTCCCATGTCCACATCCTGAAACATAAGTTGTTGGGCATCAGTGCACTCAATCTCTTCCACTTCTGGGGCAGGGCTAGGTGGATGGGATACGGAAACCCCGCTAGCAAAGTCATCAAAAAGCATAAGAGATTGCTGCATGACTTGGGCGCTCAGACTGCTTGTCTGATTTGTAAGGGGGTGAGGTGAAAGACAGATGCCCATGGGCTGCAGGTGCCAACTCTGCGCTTTCAGCAGGGGACCGGGTGGGAGGCAATGTGAAGTAACTGGAGGCACTGTCAGCCACCCAATCTACTACCGCCTTTACTTGTTCTGGCCTCGCCATTCATACACCGGTATTCGGGCCTACAAAATAACGCTGAACGTTCTGTCGCCTACGTGCACCTGACCTAACTAAATTAATTTCCCTGTTACATATGCAGTGCAGGTGTACCTCACACCAAAAATTGGTATATGTCACCCACCGAACTAACAGTTTAATTACTATATTTCTGTGTCAGGGTACAAAGATGGTGCATTGCACCCACAAAAGATTGCTATAAGTCACCCACAAAATTAACAGCCAGATTATTTATTATATTTCTGTGTCAGGGATGCAAAGCTGGTGTGTTGCACCCACAAAAAAATCACTATAGGTCACCCACAGAATAAATAGCCAGATGAGATTCCTAACACTCTCCCTCACTTCAGCTGCCTGCTTCCTGTCCCTGCACTACTCAGAGCTGATGGGCGGTGCTACACGTGATCCAGCTTGTATAGAGGCTGGGTCACATGATGCACCGGCCAATCACAGCCATGCCATTACTAGGCATGGCTGTGATGGCTTCTAATTGCCCACAGCTTAAAAGCCTGTTGATTGGCTGCCCTGCAGCCTTTCAACAAGCTTTATTAAATGCCCAAACCAAATTTGAACCCGAACTTTTCCTGCAAAGTTCGGGTTCGGGTCCGCTCAACACTAGTGTTTACCCAAATTTATAAATGTCAGTGTCACTCTCATATTATTTGCTATGCTGTCATTGCATTCAAGATCTTAGGGAGGTGGGAAGGGGAGAGAAAATGCAAACATTAATAAAATAAAATAAAATTATAGAGATAACATATGTTCCTAGTCCTAGGAGACTAGTGGAAGTTATATACGTACCAATTTTCAAGGCAAGTAGATTAACTTTGGTTCGGTAGAATCGATTTTGTTCTCAACCATACTTTTTGAAAAATTCTGTGAACTTGAAACTACAGTAACTGAATCTCAAAATGTTTGCTCATCTCTATCTAGAAGTATTTCTTTGTTAGCAATGTTAGTAACATAGTAATATTGTAACATAGTTTGTAAGGCTGAAAGAAGACATACATACATCAAGTTCAGTTTGTTCTCCTGCAAAGTTGATCGAGAGGAAGCCAAAAAGCCCTTATGAGATAAAAGATAATTTTCCTCATTTTAGGGGAAAAATTACTTCTCTATTCCATTCAGGCAATAAGAATAACTCTCTGGATCAATGATCCATCTCCAGAATTCTAGTAACTGTGTAACCTTTAATATTATTATTCTCCAGAAATCCACTCCTATATTAGTGAGTTCATAATCACCACCTCCTCTGGCAGAAAGTTCCATAGTCTCACTAATCTTACAGTGAAGAATTCTGTGTAGATGGAGAAACATTCTTTCCTCTAGATGTCGAAGATTAACTACTTTGTCAGATACAAGAAAATTGAGACCTTTAATAATCTCTTTACTAGGCAAAAAAAAAACATCCCTGTTGTTGTTTTGGAATTTGTACCTGGGTTTTTTTTCTAATAACTTTCTAAATTCTGAGCACATTCTTAATTTAGAATGCCCCATTTGGGACATAAGAGTACCTTACATTGATTTAGAATATACTCATGAGTTACTTTATATAATAATATTATTATTATTATTATTATTATTATTATTATTAATTATGTCAAGGTCACACTATGGTTTCTGCATTTTCTGCATTTATGTTATTCTCTATAAAATGACCCAGATTTTAAAACTGTAATTCTTTTCCAAAACATATTAATATTACACATAATAATATTGCTGGATATAATTAATTGTCATGTGAATTTACAAAATTAGTTGATAATGGTTTATGTATGCAATAAGGCTACTGCAATAGGGAAAATATTCATAATAAGCACATTTCTCTGGGGTTAATCTCCCAAAAGGATTCAGCTTATTTCTACCTAAACTGAAGGTGAAAAAAAAAAAAAAAATGTCCATAATTACCAGAACAAGGGCAAGTGAGAATACCAGCAAAATGTAGACAAGCTTTAATATTGGTTTTCATTTACATGGCTGTGTTACAGCAATATATGGGGAAAATATATGCAGTGTGTAAATCGAAAAGCAAGAAACCTTTTACCAAATAATTTTGTCTTGCTTCCAACTAATGGGATTTTATTAAAAGAGCCAGAGAGCTAAGTAGAACTTAAAGAAATTATTTAAAAAAGTTAAAAATGTTGGCGTTTTCTTGATTTGGGCAGCCACTTCCCCTTGTTCAGATATGATTTCTTCTTCTACAGCAGACACGTTTGTCCATAAAATATCAGGATGAATGAATGGTCTTGATAGAAGCAGGGTGGTCATTTCCCAAACTGCCCACAATGTAGGCCATTGTGACCCAGTTGTTAAGTGGTGTTGAAAGCAATGATTATGTGAAGACACGTACACACAGCAAACAGACTCCGGACAGCACAGACAGACCACCAGCAATGAGGATTGTTTGATATACCAACAAGCATGAACAGCAACCACAGTTTTATTGTCCACTAACCATACACAGGTGGAACCTTCATTACACACCCCTGTCACTGGTAAGACTATTTCCAGGCACCTAGCAGAAATAAATTTAGTGTCACGGTGCCGATTACGTGTCCTGCTATTGACAGCCATCCACTGTCACTTTTAAATGTAATGGTGTCATAAACAAGAAACATGGACTGCTATGGACTGGAACCATATCATCTTTAACGACTAATTCAGGTTCTAGAGATGTGCGAATCAGTTCACAATGAACCGGTTTCGTTATGAACTTCCCAAAATTTTGTCCAGCAGATGAACCTGAAGCTTTTCATGTTCTGATATGAGACAGGGAAAAAGGCGGTTCTATAGTGCTATTCCAGGGGTATCCTGGAAACACCGTGGGGGCGCCAGAGAGCCAGACCCAGATCTACAGTTTTGTATATCATCAAGCACCCAAGGAAAAGTGCAAATATGATAATCTCTATATATGATGATAGGATGGGTGTGTATCAAAAAACGTTCTGAGAACACATAGAGATAAATATAATTAATAGGAAGAGGTATATATAGGATCATAAAATACAAGAATCAGATATAAAAATCCAACATAGGAATTAAAAAGTGCATAAGTAAATTTGTGTGCACTCAACTTTGGCATATATCAATATATCAATATATCTCACTTTCTTACACCATATGGGCTTTGTGAGTATAAGTAAAGCATTGATAGAAAACTTACTTTACCAGGGAGTGAAGTATAGGATAAGCACATAACGCCTCCCCTGCCGAGATCTCCTTTATATGGTGAATAGGACTTCTATGTCCCCCAAAAAGATGACACCGGGGCTCCAGGATCCAATAGAGGTCTTTAATGTATACAAAATCTCAACGCGTTTTGGGATAGTACCCTTTATCAAGAGCATAAATAAAACACAAGCATAACAGGATATATATAGATAAGAAAAGCACATGGTTTGCAGTCAGGTGATCTAGAGGGCCGGACATATGCTGACATCACTTCCTCGCACTGGCCCAGAGTGACGGATTGATGTATAATCTAAAATAGCAAAGACAAATAATTAAATATAATAACATTAAAATACAATTTTGGTGTCTGCTTCTGACAGTGACCTTACTAGGGCCACATCTGCTGTGTAATGTGTGCGCTTCAAAAAAAATTCTGTGACAAAATTAAATTTTTCCGTAGACGGTGTCCGCTTCTGACAGTGACCATACCAGGGCCACATCTGCTGTGTAACGTGTACGCTTCATAAATTTATCTGTGAAATACAATTAAATTTTTCCGTAGACGATGTCCACTTATGACAGTGACCTTACCAGGGCCACATCTGCTGTGTAATGTGTGCGCTTCTAAAATTTATCTGTGATATACAATTTCATTTTTCCGTAGACGGTGTCCGCTTCTGACAGTGACCTTACCAAGGCCACATCTGCTGTGTAACGTGTGCACTTCAAAAATTTTTCTGTGATATACAATTTTATTTTTCCGTAGACGGTGTCCGCTACTGACAGTGACCTTACCAGGGCGGCATCTGCTGTGTAATGTGTGCGCTTCAAAAAATTTTCTGTGACATACAATACATTTTTTCCCTGGACGGTGTCCTCTTCTGACAGTGACCTTACCAGGGCCACATCTGCAGTGTAAAGTGTGCGCTTCAAAAAATTATCTGTGACATACAATTAAATTTTTCCGTAGACGGTGTCCGCTTCTGACAGTGACCTTACCAGGGCCACATCTGTAGTGTAACGTGTGCGCTTCAAAAAATTTATGTGACATACACTGTACTTTGTCAGCTTTGCAACCATACTCCCCCCGGAACACAAAGACTTTGGTTTCCCGGCAGCAGTTTGGCGGGTCATGGGAATAACACCGCCGGTTCGCTGGTCGTCATCATTTTCGGTCGGAACTACTTCGGTATCTGATCGTCTTCGAACCTCCGACTTTCGTTTTTGATCAATGAAAATATTCTTGGCAAATGCTTTTGTTTTGGTTCGTCTTGCACCGGTGCAAGAATTTCCCCTCTAGCGGTGCAATAGGGATGCCCCCGGCCGTCCCTCTTAATCATGGCCCTAGTTCTGAAAACCAACAAAATAGAACCAGAGTCCTATTTCATTATTCCTAGCTGAAGTATTCAGGCGACCCGGCCTGCTTTGAACACTTTACATTTTTTCCATGGTCAGCTAAGCAGCAGGCAATCTCCTATAATTTTTTAAATGGTCAGCTCAGCAGCAGGCCCTCAACCATGTTTTAGAGGGTCAGCTCGGCAGCAGGCCCTCACATATAATTTTTTAGAGGGTCAGAACACCTGCATGCCCTCGCATGTAATGTTTTACAGGGTCAGCTCACCAGCAGGCCCTCGCATATAATTTTTTTTACAGGGTCAGCTCACCAGCAGACCTTCAACTACAATCTTATACAGGGTCAGATCATCTGAAGGCACTCAAATATAATTGTTTAGACTAGAGGGTCAGCTCACCAGCAGGCCCTCGCATATAATTTTTTAGAGGGTCAGCTCACCAGCAGGCCCGCACCTAAAACTTTTGCAGGGTCAGCTCACCTGCAGGCTCGCACCTAAAATCTTTTACAGGGTCAGCTCACATGCAGGCCCTCACCTTATTATACCTAAAAGGTAATTTGCGCGCATAATGCCTTTCTTTATTGTGGCAGCCGTAGCCATTTCTCAGGCTCCCTCTCCAGAATCAAACCCTGATTCCCAGTTACCCATAGTCACCATGGTTTGCGCTGACAATAAGATCGAAAGTTGATAGGCCAGACATCTGTATGGATCGCCGCCGTCACAGGGACGTGCGATCGGCCCCAGGTTAACTACTTCAAAGCAAAGGCAGCATGAGTTGCGGGCCTGCAGGTGAGATGACCCTGTAAAAGATTTTAGGTGCGGTCCTGAAGGTGATCTGACCCTGTAAAACATTATATGCGAGGACCTGCAGTTGAGCTGGTCCTGTAAAACATTACATGCGAGGGCCTGCAGTTGAGCTGACCCTCTAAAACATTAGGAGCGAGGGCCTACTGGTGAGCTGACGCTCTAAAACATTAGGAGCGAGGGCATGCTGGTGAGCTGATGCTCTAAAACATTAGAAGCAAGGGCCTGCTGGTGAGCTGATGCTCTAAAACATTATATGCAAGTGCCTGCTGGTGAGCTGACGCTCTAAAACATTATATGCGAGTGCCTGCTGGTAAGCTGACAATCTAAAACATTAGGGGCGAGGGCCTGCTGGTGAGCTGACCCTCTAAAACATTATATGCGAGGGCCTGCTGCTGAGCTGACCCCCTTAAAACATTAGGGGTGTTGTGTGTGTGTGTGTGTGTGGACTCTGCAGGGTACGTTGTGTATGTGGACTCAGCGCGTCTCTCACCGCTGTCGTTCGTAGTTGCTTGCAGTGCTGGGCTCCTACTGTGTGGAGGGCTCACAATTCCCCATTTTGATGTGTCTGGGTGCGTGCGCTGTGCTGGTCCTTGTGAATGGACTGTACCGGAGGAAGGAAGGACTGACTCTTAATGGTGGGCAAAGGCGGGCAGTGTGGTTTCAGGAGGGCTGCCCTTGTAAGTGTGGCTGGTTCCTTAGTGAGGACAGTTGGGATATCCTGAAGGGCCAGTGGAGTCTTTCTGGCAGGGGTCCGGCAGTACATGGCTTTGAGGGATAAGAAGGGAACCCCTCCTTGTTGTTTGGGAAGGCCAGGACATGAGCGGTGTTCATTGGTCTTGGTTGGAATTAGTGTCCAGTATGCGGTGGTCTGCGCTGTGGCTGGCAGTAGAGAGAGTGCCTCCTTCAAAGTAATAAAGCTCACATGTGCCCCCTTCACAGTAGTAATGCTCACATGTGCCCCCTTTACAGTAGTAATGCTCACATGTCCCCCTTTACAGTAGTAATGCTCACATGTCCCCCTTTACAGTAGTAATGCTCACATGTGCCCGCTTCACAGTAGTAATGCTCACATGTGCCCACTTCCCAGTAGTAATGCTCACATGTGCCCCCTTCATGGTAAAAATGCCCAGATGTGCCCCCTTCTCAGTAGTAATAGTCACCTGTGCCCTCTAAACATTAATAATGCTCACATGTGCCCCCTTCACAGTAGTAATGCTCACATGTGCCCCTTTCACAGTAGTAATAATCACATGTGCCCCATTAATGATAAAAATGTCCAGATGTTCCCCCTTCACAGTAGTAATGCTCACATGTGCCCCCTTCACAGTAGTAATGCTCACATGTGCCGCCTTCATGGTAAAAATGCCCAGATGCACCCACTTCACTGAAACAATGTCCAGATATTTGCCACTTCGCAGTAGTAATGCACACACGTGCCCCCCTCACAGTGTTTGCATTTCCTTCTGGCAAAGCTACCTGGTTCTGGCACGCGAAATTTATACCATGTCTAGTGCGGCCCTCAGACGAAAAATGGTTGGGCACCACTGGTCTAAAAAATTAGGGGCGAGGGCCTGCTGGTGAGCTGATCCTGTAAACCATTACATGTGAGGGCCTGCTGGTGAGCTGACTCTTTATAATATTAGGGGCGAGGGCCTGCTGCTAAGCTGACCCTCTAAAACATTAGGGGAGAAGGCCTGCTGCTGAGCTGACCCTCTAAAGCATTATATGCGAGGGCCTGCTGCTGAGCTGACCCTCAAAAACATTAGCGGCGAGGGCCTGCTGCTGAGCTGACCGTGGAAAACATTAAATGCGAGGGCTTGATGCTGATCTGACCCGCTAAAACAGTGGCGAGGGCCTGCTGATAAGCTGACCCTCTAAAACATTATATGCGAGGGCTTGATGCTGATCTGACCCTCTAAAACATTAGAGGAGAGGGCCTGCTGCTAAGCTGACGCTCTAAAACATTATATGCGAGTGCCTGCTGGTGAGCTGACGCTCTAAAATATTAAATGCTAGTGCATGCTGGTGAGCTGACGCTCTAAAACATTATATGCAAGGGCCTGCAGTTGAGCTGGCACTCTAAAACATTATATGCGAGTGTCTGCTGGTGAGTAGAGTTGAGCGAACACCTGGATGTTCGTGTTCGAGAAGTTCGGCCGAACTTCCCGGAAATGTTCGGGTTCGGGATCCGAACCCGATCCGAACTTCGTCCCGAACCCGAACCCCATTGAAGTCAATGGGGACCCGAACTTTTCGGCACTAAAAAGGCTGTAAAACAGCCCAGGAAAGAGCTAGAGGGCTGCAAAAGGCAGCAACATGTAGGTAAATCCCCTGCAAACAAATGTGGATAGGGAAATGAATTAAAATAAAAATAAAAAAAATAAAAATGAACCAATATCAATTGGACAGAGGTCCCATAGCAGAGAATCTGGCTTCACGTCAGCAGAGAATCAGTCTCTTCATGCCATAGCAAAGAATCTGGCTTCATGTCAGCAGAGAATCAATCTCTTCATGCCATAGCATAGAATCTGGCTTCATGTCAGCGCAGAATCAGTCTTCATGTCATAACAGAGAATCAGGCTTCACGTCACCCACCACTGGAACAGGCCACTGTCACACATTTAGGCCCCGGCACCCAGGCAGAGGAGAGAGGTCCCGTAACAGAGAATCTGGCCTGATGTCAGCACAGAATCTGTCTTCATGTCATAGCAGAGAATCAGGCTTCACGTCACCCACCACTGGAACAGGCCACTGTCACACATTTAGGCCCCGGCACCCAGACAGAGGAGAGCGGTCCCGTAACAGAGAATCTGGCCTTATGTCAGCGCAGAATCTGTCTTCATGTCATAGCAGAGAATCAGGCTTCACGTCACCCACCACTGGAACAGGCCACTGTCAAACATTTAGGCCCAGGCACCCAGGCAGAGGAGAGAGGTCCCGTAACAGAGAATCTGGCCTTATGTCAGCGCAGAATCTGTCTTCATGTCATAGCAGAGAATCAGGCTTCACGTCACCCACCACTGGAACAGGCCACTGTCAAACATTTAGGCCCAGGCACCCAGGCAGAGGAGAGAGGTCCCGTAACAGAGAATCTGGCCTTATGTCAGCGCAGAATCTGTCTTCATGTCATAGCAGAGAATCAGGCTTCACGTCACCCACCACTGGAACAGGCCACTGTCACACATTTAAGCCCAGGCACCCAGACAGAGGAGAGAGGTCCCGTAACAGAGAATCTGGCCTTATGTCAGCGCAGAATCTGTATTCATGTCATAGCAGAGAATCAGGCTTCACGTCACCCACCACTGGAACAGGCCACTGTCACACATTTAGGCCCAGGCACCCAGACAGAGGAGAGCGGTCCCGTAACAGAGAATCTGGCCTTATGTCAACGCAGAATCTGTATTCATGTCATAGCAGAGAATCAGGCTTCACGTCACCTACCACTGGAACAGGCCACTGTCAAACATTTAGGCCCAGGCACACAGGCAGAGGAGAGAGGTCCCGTAACAGAGAATCTGGCCTTATGTCAGCGCAGAATCTGTCTTCATGTCATAGCAGAGAATCAGGCTTCACATCACCCACCACTGGAACAGGCCACTGTCACACATTTAGGCCAAGGCACCCAGGCAGAGGAGAGAGGTCCCGTAACAGAGAATCTGGCCTTATGTCAGCGCAGAATCTGTCTTCATGTCATAGCAGAGAATCAGACTTCACGTCACCCACCACTGGAACAGGCCACTGTCAAACATTTAGGCCCAGGCACCCAGGCAGAGGAGAGAGGTCCCGTAACAGAGAATCTGGCCTTATGTCAGCGCAGAATCTGTCTTCATGTCATAGCAGAGAATCAGGCTTCACGTCACCCACCACTGGATCAGGCCACTGTCACACATTTAGGCCCAGGCACACAGGCAGAGGAGAGAGGTCCCGTAACAGAGAATCTGGCCTTATGTCAGCACAGAATCTGTCTTCATGTCATAGCAGAGAATCAGGCTTCACGTCACCCACCACTGGAACAGGCCACTGTCACACATTTAGGCCCAGGCACCCAGGCAGAGGAGAGAGGTCCCGTAACAGAGAATCTGGCCTTATGTCAGCGCAGAATCAGTATTCATGTCATAGCAGAGAATCAGGCTTCACGTCACCCACCACTGGAACAGGCCACTGTCACACATTTAGTCCCAGGCACCCAGACAGAGGAGAGCGGTCCCGTAACAGAGAATCTGGCCTTATGTCAGCGCAGAATCTGTCTTCAAGTCATAGCAGAGAATCAGGCTTCACGTCACCCACCACTGGAACAGGCCACTGTCACACATTTAGGCCCAGGCACCCAGGCAGAGGAGAGAGGTCCCGTAACAGAGAATCTGGCCTTATGTCAGCGCAGAATCTGTCTTCATGTCATAGCAGAGAATCAGGCTTCACGTCACCCACCACTGGAACAGGTCACTGTCACACATTTAGGCCCCGGCACCCAGACAGAGGAGAGCGGTCCCGTAACAGAGAATCTGGCCTTATGTCAACTCAGAATCTGTATTCATGTCATAGCAGAGAATCAGGCTTCACGTCACCCACCACTGGAACAGGCCACTGTCACACATTTAGGCCCAGGCACCCAGGCAGAGGAGAGAGGTCCCGTAACAGAGAATCTGGCCTTATGTCAGCGCAGAATCTGTATTCATGTCATAGCAGAGAATCAGGCTTCACGTCACCCACCACTGGAACAGGCCACTGTCAAACATTTAGGCCCAGGCACCCAGGCAGAGGAGTGAGGTCCCATAACAGAGAATCTGGCCTTATGTCAGCGCAGAATCTGTCTTCATGTCATAGCAGAGAATCAGGCTTCACGTCACCCACCACTGGAACAGGCCACTGTCACACATTTAGGCCCAGGCACCCAGGCAGAGGAGAGAGGTCCCGTAACAGAGAATCTGGCCTTATGTCAGCGCAGAATCTGTCTTCATGTCATAGCAGAGAATCAGGCTTCACGTCACCCACCACTGGAACAGGCCACTGTCACACATTTAGGCCCAGGCACCCAGGCAGAGGAGAGAGGTCCCGTAACAGAGAATCTGGCCTTATGTCAGCGCAGAATCTGTATTCATGTCATAGCAGAGAATCAGGCTTCACGTCACCCACCACTGGAACAGGCCACTGTCACACATTTAGGCCCCGGCACCCAGACAGAGGAGAGCGGTCCCGTAACAGAGAATCTGGCCTTATGTCAGCGCAGAATCTGTCTTCATGTCATAGCAGAGAATCAGGCTTCACGTCACCCACCACTGGAACAGGCCACTGTCACACATTTAGTCCCCGGCACCCAGACAGAGGAGAGCGGTCCCGTAACAGAGAATCTGGCCTTATGTCAGCGCAGAATCTGTCTTCATGTCATAGCAGAGAATCAGGCTTCACGTCACCCACCACTGGAACAGGCCACTGTCACACATTTAGGCCCAGGCACCCAGGCAGAGGAGAGAGGTCCCGTAACAGAGAATCTGGCCTTATGTCAGCGCAGAATCTGTCTTCATGTCATAGCAGAGAATCAGGCTTCACGTCACCCACCACTGGAACAGGCCACTGTCACACATTTAGTCCCCGGCACCCAGACAGAGGAGAGCGGTCCCGTAACAGAGAATCTGGCCTTATGTCAGCGCAGAATCTGTCTTCATGTCATAGCAGAGAATCAGGCTTCACGTCACCCACCACTGGAACAGGCCACTGTCACACATTTAGGCCCAGGCACCCAGGCAGAGGAGAGAGGTCCCGTAACAGAGAATCTGGCCTTATGTCAGCGCAGAATCTGTCTTCATGTCATAGCAGAGAATCAGGCTTCACGTCACCCACCACTGGAACAGGCCACTGTCACACATTTAGGCCCCGGCACCCAGACAGAGGAGAGCGGTCCCGTAACAGAGAATCAGGCCTTATGTCAACGCAGAATCTGTATTCATGTCATAGCAGAGAATCAGGCTTCACGTCACCCACCACTGGAACAGGCCACTGTCACACATTTAGGCCCAGGCACCCAGGCAGAGGAGAGAGGTCCCGTAACAGAGAATCTGGCCTTATGTCAGCGCAGAATCTGTATTCATGTCATAGCAGAGAATCAGGCTTCACGTCACCCACCACTGGAACAGGCCACTGTCAAACATTTAGGCCCAGGCACCCAGGCAGAGGAGAGAGGTCCCATAACAGAGAATCTGGCCTTATGTCAGCGCAGAATCTGTCTTCATGTCATAGCAGAGAATCAGGCTTCACGTCACCCACCACTGGAACAGGCCACTGTCACACATTTAGGCCCAGGCACCCAGGCAGAGGAGAGAGGTCCCGTAACAGAGAATCTGGCCTTATGTCAGCGCAGAATCTGTCTTCATGTCATAGCAGAGAATCAGGCTTCACGTCACCCACCACTGGAACAGGCCACTGTCACACATTTAGGCCCAGGCACCCAGGCAGAGGAGAGAGGTCCCGTAACAGAGAATCTGGCCTTATGTCAGCGCAGAATCTGTATTCATGTCATAGCAGAGAATCAGGCTTCACGTCACCCACCACTGGAACAGGCCACTGTCACACATTTAGGCCCCGGCACCCAGACAGAGGAGAGCGGTCCCGTAACAGAGAATCTGGCCTTATGTCAGCGCAGAATCTGTCTTCATGTCATAGCAGAGAATCAGGCTTCACGTCACCCACCTCTAGAACAGGCCACTGTCACACATTTAGTCCCCGGCACCCAGACAGAGGAGAGCGGTCCCGTAACAGAGAATCTGGCCTTATGTCAGCGCAGAATCTGTCTTCATGTCATAGCAGAGAATCAGGCTTCACGTCACCCACCACTGGAACAGGCCACTGTCACACATTTAGGCCCAGGCACCCAGGCAGAGGAGAGAGGTCCCGTAACAGAGAACCTGGCCTTATGTCAGCGCAGAATCTGTCTTCATGTCATAGCAGAGAATCAGGCTTCACGTCACCCACCACTGGAACAGGCCACTGTCACACATTTAGTCCCCGGCACCCAGACAGAGGAGAGAGGTCCCGTAACAGAGAATCTGGCCTTATGTCAGCGCAGAATCTGTCTTCATGTCATAGCAGAGAATCAGGCTTCACGTCACCCACCACTGGAACAGGCCACTGTCACACATTTAGGCCCAGGCACCCAGGCAGAGGAGAGAGGTCCCGTAACAGAGAATCTGGCCTTATGTCAGCGCAGAATCTGTCTTCATGTCATAGCAGAGAATCAGGCTTCACGTCACCCACCACTGGAACAGGCCACTGTCAAACATTTAGGCCCAGGCACCCAGGCAGAGGAGAGAGGTCCCGTAACAGAGAATCTGGCCTTATGTCAGCGCAGAATCTGTCTTCATGTCATAGCAGAGAATCAGGCTTCACGTCACCCACCACTGGATCAGGCCACTGTCACACATTTAGGCCCAGGCACCCAGGCAGAGGAGAGAGGTCCCGTAACAGAGAATCTGGCCTTATGTCAGCGCAGAATCTGTCTTCATGTCATAGCAGAGAATCAGGCTTCACGTCACCCACCACTGGAACAGGCCACTGTCACACATTTAGGCCCAGGCACCCAGGCAGAGGAGAGAGGTCCCGTAACAGAGAATCTGGCCTTATGTCAGCGCAGAATCAGTATTCATGTCATAGCAGAGAATCAGGCTTCACGTCACCCACCACTGGAACAGGCCACTGTCACACATTTAGGCCCCGGCACCCAGACAGAGGAGAGCGGTCCCGTAACAGAGAATCTGGCCTTATGTCAGCGCAGAATCTGTCTTCATGTCATAGCAGAGAATCAGGCTTCACGTCACCCACCACTGGAACAGGCCACTGTCACACATTTAGGCCCAGGCACCCAGACAGAGGAGAGAGGTCCCGTAACAGAGAATCTGGCCTTATGTCAGCGCAGAATCTGTCTTCATGTCATAGCAGAGAATCAGGCTTCACGTCACCCACCACTGGAACAGGCCACTGTCACACATTTAGGCCCCGGCACCCAGACAGAGGAGAGCGGTCCCGTAACAGAGAATCTGGCCTTATGTCAGCGCCGAATCTGTTTTCATGTCATAGCAGAGAATCAGGCTTCACGTCACCCACCACTGGAACAGGCCACTGTCAAACATTTAGGCCCAGGCACACAGGCAGAGGAGAGAGGTCCCGTAACAGAGAATCTGGCCTTATGTCAGCGCAGAATCTGTCTTCATGTCATAGCAGAGAATCAGGCTTCACGTCACCCACCACTGGAACAGGCCACTGTCAAACATTTAGGCCCAGGCACCCAGGCAGAGGAGAGAGGTCCCATAACAGAGAATCTGGCCTTATGTCAGCGCAGAATCTGTCTTCATGTCATAGCAGAGAATCAGGCTTCACGTCACCCACCACTGGAACAGGCCACTGTCACACATTTAGGCCCAGGCACCCAGGCAGAGGAGAGAGGTCCCGTAACAGAGAATCTGGCCTTATGTCAGCGCAGAATCTGTCTTCATGTCATAGCAGAGAATCAGGCTTCACGTCACCCACCACTGGAACAGGCCACTGTCACACATTTAGGCCCAGGCACCCAGGCAGAGGAGAGAGGTCCCGTAACAGAGAATCTGGCCTTATGTCAGCGCAGAATCTGTCTTCATGTCATAGCAGAGAATCAGGCTTCACGTCACCCACCACTGGAACAGGCCACTGTCACACATTTAGGCCCAGGAGAGAGGTCCCGTAACAGAGAATCTGGCCTTATGTCAGCGCAGAATCTGTATTCATGTCATAGCAGAGAATCAGGCTTCACGTCACCCACCACTGGAACAGGCCACTGTCACACATTTAGGCCCCGGCACCCAGACAGAGGAGAGCGGTCCCGTAACAGAGAATCTGGCCTTATGTCAGCGCAGAATCTGTCTTCATGTCATAGCAGAGAATCAGGCTTCACGTCACCCACCACTGGAACAGGCCACTGTCACACATTTAGTCCCCGGCACCCAGACAGAGGAGAGCGGTCCCGTAACAGAGAATCTGGCCTTATGTCAGCGCAGAATCTGTATTCATGTCATAGCAGAGAATCAGGCTTCACGTCACCCACCACTGGAACAGGCCACTGTCAAACATTTAGGCCCAGGCACCCAGGCAGAGGAGAGAGGTCCCGTAACAGAGAATCTGGCCTTATGTCAGCGCAGAATCTGTCTTCATGTCATAGCAGAGAATCAGGCTTCACGTCACCCACCACTGGAACAGGCCACTGTCAAACATTTAGGCCCAGGCACCCAGGCAGAGGAGAGAGGTCCCGTAACAGAGAATCTGGCCTTATGTCAGTGCAGAATCTGTCTTCATGTCATAGCAGAGAATCAGGCTTCACGTCACCCACCACTGGATCAGGCCACTGTCACACATTTAGGCCCAGGCACCCAGGCAGAGGAGAGAGGTTTTGTAACAGAGAATCTGGCCTTATGTCAGCGCAGAATCTGTCTTCATGTCATAGCAGAGAATCAGGCTTCACGTCACCCACCACTGGAACAGGCCACTGTCACACATTTAGGCCCAGGCACCCAGGCAGAGGAGAGCGGTCCCGTAACAGAGAATCTGGCCTTATGTCAGCGCAGAATCAGTATTCATGTCATAGCAGAGAATCAGGCTTCACGTCACCCACCACTGGAACAGGCCACTGTCACACATTTAGGCCCCGGCACCCAGACAGAGGAGAGCGGTCCCGTAACAGAGAATCTGGCCTTATGTCAGCGCAGAATCTGTCTTCATGTTATAGCAGAGAATCAGGCTTCACGTCACCCACCACTGGAACAGGCCACTGTCACACATTTAGGCCCAGGCACCCAGGCAGAGGAGAGAGGTCCCGTAACAGAGAATCTGGCCTTATGTCAGCGCAGAATCTGTATTCATGTCATAGCAGAGAATCAGGCTTCACGTCACCCACCACTGGAACAGGCCACTGTCACACATTTAGGCCCCGGCACCCAGACAGAGGAGCGCGGTCCCGTAACAGAGAATCTGGCCTTATGTCAGCGCAGAATCTGTCTTCATGTCATAGCAGAGAATCAGGCTTCACGTCACCCACCCCTGGAACAGGCCACTGTCACACATTTAGGCCCCGACACCCAGGCAGAGGAGAGAGGTCGCGTAACAGAGAATCTGGCTTCATGTCAGCACAGAATAAGTCTTCATGTCAAAGCAGAGAATCAGGCTTCACGTCATCCACCACTGGAACAGGCCACTGTCACACATTTAGGCTCCGGCACCCAGACAGAGGAGAGGTTCATTCAACTTTGGGTTGCCCCGCAATCTAATGATAAAATGAAATTAAAAATAGTATTGAATGAGGAAGTGCCCTGGAGTAGAATAATATATTGTTAAGGGGAGGTAGTTAATATCTAATCTGCTCAAGGGATGGACAGGTCCTGTGGGATCTATGCCTGGTTCATTTTTATGAACGTCAGCTTGTCCACATTGGCTGTAGACAGGCGGCTGCGTTTGTCTGTAATGACGCCCCCTGCCGTGCTGAATACACGTTCAGACAAAACGCTGGCCGCCGGGCAGGCCAGCATCTCCAAGGCATAAAAGGCTAGCTCTGGCCACGTGGACAATTTGGAGACCCAGAAGTTGAATGGGGCCGAACCATCAGTCAGTACGTGGAGGGGTGTGCACAGGTACTGTTCCACCATGTTAGTGAAATGTTGCCTCCTGCTAACACGTTCCGTATCAGGTGGTGGTGCACTTAGCTGTGGCGTGGTGACAAAACTTTTCCACATCTCTGCCATGCTAACCCTGCCCTCAGAGGAGCTGGCCGTGACACAGCTGCGTTGGCGACCTCTTGCTCCTCCTCTGCCTTCGCCTTGGGCTTCCACTGGTTCCCCTGTGACATTTAGGAATGCTCTCAGTAGCGCGTCTACCAACGTGCGCTTGTAGTCGCGCATCTTCCTATCACGCTCCAGTGTGGGAAGTAAGGTGGGCACATTGTCTTTGTACCGGGGATCCAGCAGGGTGGCAACCCAGTAGTCCGTACACGTTAAAATGTGGGCAACTCTGCTGTCGTTGCACAGGCACTGCAGCATGTAGTCGCTCATGTGTGCCAGGCTGCCCAGAGGTAAGGACAAGCTGTCCTCTGTGGGAAGCGTATCGTCATCGTCCTGTGTTTCCCCCCAGCCACGCACCAGTGATGGGCCCGAGCTGCTTTGGGTGCCACCCCGCTGTGAACATGCTTCATCCTCATCCTCCTCCACCTCCTCCTCATCCTCGTCCTCCTCGTCCTCCAGCCTGTGTTTCCCCCCAGCCACGCACCAGTGATGGGCCCGAGCTGCTTTGGGTGCCACCCCGCTGTGAACATGCTTCATCCTCATCCTCCTCCACCTCCTCCTCATCCTCGTCCTCCTCGTCCTCCAGTAGTGGGCCCTGTCTGGCCACATTTGTACCTGGCCTCTGGTGTTGCAAAAAACCTCCCTCTGAGTCACTTCGAAGAGACTGGCCTGAAAGTGCTAAAAATGACCCCTCTTCCTCCTCTTCCTCCTGGGCCACCTCCTCTTCCATCATCGCCCTAAGTGTTTTCTCAAGGAGACATAGAAGTGGTATTGTAACGCTGATAACGGCGTCATCGCCACTGGCCATGTTGGTGGAGTACTCGAAACAACGCAACAGGGCACACAGGTCTCGCATGGAGGCCCAGTCATTGGTGGTGAAGTGTGTCTGATCCGCAGTGCGACTGACCCGTGCGTGCTGCAGCTGAAATTCCACTATGGCCTGCTGCTGCTCGCACAGTCTGTCCAGCATATGCAAGGTGGAGTTCCACCTGGTGGGTACGTCGCATATGAGGCGGTGAGCGGGAAGGCCGAAGTTACGCTGTAGCGCAGACAGGCGAGCAGCGGCAGGGTGTGAACGCCGGAAGCGCGAACAGACGGCCCGCACTTTATGCAGCAGCTCTGACATGTCGGGGTAGTTGCGAATGAACTTCTGCACCACCAAATTCAGCACATGCGCCAGGCAAGGGATGTGCGTCAAACCGGCTAGTCCCAGAGCTGCAACGAGATTTCGCCCATTATCGCACACCACCAGGCCGGGCTTGAGGCTCACCGGCAGCAACCACTCGTCGGTCTGTTGTTCTATACCCCGCCACAACTCCTGTGCGGTGTGGGGCCTGTCCCCCAAACATATGAGTTTCAGAATGGCCTGCTGACGTTTACCCCGGGCTGTGCTGAAGTTGGTGGTGAAGGTGTGTGGCTGACTGGATGAGCAGGTGGAAGAAGAGGAGGAGGAAGCTGAGTAGGAGGAGGAGGAGACAGGAGGCAAAGAATGTTGCCCTGCGATCCTTGGCGGCGGAAGGACGTGCGCCAAACAGCTCTCCGCCTGGGGCCCAGCCGCCACTACATTTACCCAGTGTGCAGTTAGGGAGATATAGCGTCCCTGGCCGTGCTTACTGGTCCACGTATCTGTGGTTAGGTGGACCTTGCCACAGATGGCGTTGCGCAGTGCACACTTGATTTTATCGGACTCTTGTTTGTGCAGGGAAGGCACGGTTCTCTTGGAGAAGTAGTGGCGGCTGGGAACAACATACTGTGGGACAGCAAGTGACATGAGCTGTTTGAAGCTGTGTGTGTCCACCAGCCTAAATGACAGCATTTCATAGGCCAGTAGTTTAGAAATGCTGGCATTCAGGGCCAGGGATCGAGGGTGGCTAGGTGGGAATTTACGCTTTCTCTCAAATGTTTGTGAGATGGAGAGCTGAACGCTGCCGTGTGACATGGTTGAGATGCTTGGTGACGCAGGTGGTGGTGTTGGTGGTACATCCTCTGTTTGCTGGGCGGCAGGTGCCAACGTTCCTCCAGAGGCGGAGGAAGAGGCCGAGGCGGCGGCAGCAGCAGAAGAGGCCGAGGCGGCAGCAGCAGAAGAGGTAGCAGGGGGAGCCTGAGTGACTTCCTTGTTTTTAAGGTGTTTACTCCACTGCAGTTCATGCTTTGCATGCAGGTGCCTGGTCATGCAGGTTGTGCTAAGGTTCAGAACGTTAATGCCTCGCTTCAGGCTCTGATGGCACAGCGTGCAAACCACTCGGGTCTTGTCGTCAGCACATTGTTTGAAGAAGTGCCATGCCAGGGAACTCCTTGAAGCTGCCTTTGGGGTGCTCGGTCCCAGATGGCGGCGGTCAGTAGCAGGCGGAGTCTCTTGGCGGCGGGTGTTCTGATTTTGCCCACTGCTCCCTCTTTTGCTACGCTGTTGGCTCGGTCTCACCACTGCCTCTTCCACCGAACTCTGAAAGTCAGTGGCACGACCTTCATTCCATGTGGGGTCTAGGACCTCATCGTCCCCTGCATCGTCTTCCACCCAGTCTTGATCCCTGACCTCCTGTTCAGTCTGCACACTGCAGAAAGACGCAGCAGTTGGCACCTGTGTTTAGTCATCATCAGAGACGTACTGAGGTGGTATTCCCATGTCCTCATCATCAGGAAAAATAAGTGGTTGTGCGTTAGTGCATTCTATCTCTTCCACCCCTGGGGAAGGGCTAGGTGGATGCCCTTGGGAAACCCTGGCAGCAGAGTCTTCAAACAGCATAAGAGACTGATGCATAACTTGAGGCTCAGACAGTTTCCCTGATATGCATGGGGGTGATGTGACAGACCGATGGGCTTGGTTTTCATGCGCCATCTGTGCGCTTTCTGCAGAAGACTGGGTGGGAGATAATGTGAACGTGCTGGATCCACTGTCGGCCACCCAATTGACTAATGCCTGTACCTGCTCAGGCCTTACCATCCTTAGAACGGCATTGGGCCCCACCAAATATCGCTGTAAATTCTGCTGGCTACTGGGACCTGAGGTAGTTGGTTCACTAGGACGTGTGGCTGTGGCAGAACGGCCACGTCCTCTCCCAGCACCAGAGGGTCCACTAACACCACCACGACCATGTCCACGTCCGTGTCCGCGTCCCTTATTAGATGTTTTCCTCATTGTTCCCGTTCACCACAATTTTGAGAATGGCAAATTTGGGAATAGTTTTTCAACCCAGAAAAAAAAGTGTACTTTTACGGTCACTACAAATAACTTGACCAGCTAAAACAGTACAGATTTGGTTAAATAGAGATGTGAGGCCTGTTTTTTTTTGCGCTGTGTGACAGGTATAGGTTTAATCACAGAATCAGACTTCTATCAGCACGGTAGCGTGTGTCTTAGGTTTTTCTGAATGACACTATCAGTACCTTCAATGTAAGATATCCTTTTTGGGATAGATTTCAAGTAGGCCTCAAATACCAGAAACTAGTTATTTTGAGAATGGCAAATTTGGGAATAGTTTTTCAACCCAGAAAAAAAAGTGTGCTTTTACGGTCACTACAAATAACTTGACCAGCTAAAACAGTGCAGATTTGGTTGAATAGAGATGTGAGACCTGTTTTTTTTTGCGCTGTGTGACAGGTATAGGTTTAATCACAGAATCAGACTTCTATCAGCACGCTAGCGTGTGTCTTAGGTTTTTCTGAATGACACTATCAGTACCTTCAATGTAAGATATCCTTTTTGGGATAGATTTCAAGTAGGCCTCAAATACCAGAAACTAGTTATTTTGAGAATGGCAAATTTGGGAATAGTTTTTCAACCCAGAAAAAAAAGTGTGCTTTTACGGTCACTACAAATAACTTGACCAGCTAAAACAGTACAGATTTGGTTAAATAGAGATGTGAGGCCTGTTTTTTTTTGCGCTGTGTGTGACAGGTATAGGTTTAATCACAGAATCAGACTTCTATCTGCACGCTAGCATGTGTCTTAGGTTTTTCTGAATGACACTATCAGCACCTTCAATGTAAGATATCCTTTTTGGGATAGATTTCAAGTAGGCCTCAAATACCAGAAACTAGTTATTTTGAGAATGGCAAATTTGGGAATAGTTTTTCAACCCAGAAAAAAAAAGTGTGCTTTTACGGTCACTACAAATAACTTGACCAGCTAAAACAGTACAGATTTGGTTGAATAGAAATGTCAGGTCTATTTTTTAGGCGCTGGGTGACAGGCTCAACTTGCCCCTGATGTAATATATGGCCAAAAAATAACCACACTGTTGATGGTTAAATGCACTTGGGTGACACAGGCTCAGCCTGCACCAGATGTAGTATATGGCCAAAAAATAATCAGACTGTTGATGGTTAAATGCACTTGGGTGACACAGGCTCAGCCTGCAGCTGATGTAGTATATGGCCAAAAAATAACCAGACTGTTGATGGTTAAATGCACTTCGGTGACACAGGCTCAGCCTGCAGCTGATGTAGGATATAGCACAAAATAACCACACTATCGATGGTTAAATACACTTGGTGATAGCTTGTGCTGGCGCACCACAAGTCACAAAATGGCCGCCGATCACCCCAGAAAAAAGTGATCTAAAAACGCTCTGGGCAGCCTCAAAAAAGTGAGCAAGTCAATAATAGCACTTCAATGATCCACAGCTGCAGATCGATCACAGAATGAAGTCTTTTGGAGGAGTTAATCTGCCTAATCTCGCCCTAACGTCGCAGCTGCAACCTCTCCCTACACTGATCATAGCAGAGTGACGTGCGGCGCTACGTGACTCCAGCTTAAATAGAGGCTGGGTCACATGCTGCACTGGCCAATCACAGCCATGCCAATAGTAGGCATGGCTGTGATGGCCTCTTGGGGCAAGTAGTATGACGCTTGTTGATTGGCTGCTTTGCAGCCTTTCAAAAAGCGCCAAGAAAGCGCCGAACACCGAACCTGAACACGGACTTTTACGAAAATGTTCGGGTTCGGGTCCGTGTCACGGACACCCCAAAATTCGGTACGAACCCGAACTATACAGTTCGGGTTCGCTCATCCCTACTGGTGAGCTGACCGTAGAAAACATTATATGCGAGGGCTTGATGCTGAGCTGACCCTCTAAAATTTTAGAGGTGAGGGTATGCTACTGATCTGACCCTCTAAAAAATTAGGGGCGAGGGCCTGCTGCCAAGCTGACACTCTAAAACATTATATGCGAGTGCCTGCTGGTGAGCTGACGCTCTAAAATATTAAATGTTAGTGTCTGCTGGTGATCTGAATCTCAAAAACATTATATGCAAGGGCCTGCAGTTGAGCTGACGCTCTAAAACATTATATGCGAGTGCCTGCTGGTGAGCTGATGCTCTAAAACATTATATGCGAGTGCTTGATGGTGAGCTGACACTCTAAAGCATTATATGCGAGGACCTGCTGGTGAGCTGACCCTGTAAAACATTATATGTGAGGGCCTGCTGCTGAGCAGACCCTTTAAAACATTAGGGGCGAGAGTCTGCTGGTGAGCTGACACAATAAAACATTATGGACGAGGGCCTGCTGGTGAGCTGAGTCTGTAAAACATTATATGCGAGTGCCTGCTGGTGAGCTAATGCTCTAAAACCTTATATGCGAGTGCCTGCTTGTGAGCAGACGTTCTAAAACATTATATGCGAGTGCCTGCTAGTGAGCTGACGCTCTGAAACATTATATGTGAGTGCTTGCTGGTGAGCTGACGCTCTAAAACAGGGGTGTCAAACTCAAATACAATAGTGGGCCAAAATGTAAAACTTGAACAAAGTCGCGGGCCAGCATTGAACAAATGAACCTTTTAACATGGACCCAAACAAGATTTGCTTTAACATTGAATATGGAACAAGCATATTCATTTATTAAATAAGATTTAAATAATAATAAATAATAATAATTTTTAAAATAAAATAACAATAATAAAATCAATCAACCATTCAAGCCCATGTCTTGGAGTAGCAAGAAAAAGTGCATAAAGAAAACATTAATTATTGCTCAGTTTGCTGCACACTGATCTAATCTGATGTGCCCAAGCCAGATACCTGGCATCTCTTCTTGGATGATAGTTCATCAATGTCTGGGCTCAGGCTTTGAGCTGAGGAAATCCTCAGTATCGAGCGAAGGTGTTCATCAGTCAGACGTCTCCTGTGAGATGTTTTGGTCATCTTCATCGAGGAGAAAAGTTGCTCACATAGTGTCGGGATTCGAACCCGTGACCTGCCACATCCCAGGCGGTAGCCCTGCTTACTAGGCTACCGTCCTCTCTGGACATTCCTCCCTGAAGCCTATTAGTTAACCTCAGTCTTGCCAAGCCTTGCTTATTACCCTTGATTCCCCACACCTGGTATTTCCCTATATAAGTCCAGCCCCTTGCACTCCAGTTTGCTGATTATTGAGCTCCTGAGCCTTGATCAAGCTTCTCCTCATCTGCTGCTCTTGCTACTGCTGGAAGTCCACTGCTGACCAGGAATTGCCTACCGACTACTCTTCTGCCTTATCCCTACCTACTGAACTGCTACCACCATTGCCATCCGGATTGTCTGACCACGCTTACTGCCGCCTGCCCTGACCCACCGCCTGCCTACCCACTACTCTTCTGCCTTATCCCTACCTACTGAGCTGCTACCACCGTTGCCATCCGGATTGTCTGACCACGCTTACTACCTGCCTGCGGTCCTTGCCACTGGGCTCCACTCCTACCCCCAGCAAGCGGTCCTCTGACTCAGGTGAGCCTGTAGGATTGTTACAGAATAATCAGCCCCACTATGGAGTCCGCAATGGCCACTCTGCGTAAGCAGGTCTCCGAACTTCAAGAATTTGGTACTACATATCAGGAGAAATTTGCCCAGCTCCAAGGCGTAGTCCAAAGCCAGCAAAGGGCAACACCTGGACGTCCGCGGCGCGGCCGCAGACACCCGCATGCCACTCCCATCTAGATTCGGCGGCGACAGACGCCAGTATCGGGGGTTTCTAAACCAATGCCGCATCTATTTTCAGATGTACCCGGCCCCCTTCACCACCGAGAAAAAGAAGGTGCTATTCATGGTCAATCTCCTGACGGATGAAGCATTAGCATGGGCATCACCTTACGTGGAGACTAACAGTCAGCTCCTGGACAACCTAAACAACTTCATCACCGCCATGAGCCAAGTCTTCGACGACCCCAACCGCTGTGCGACAGCTGAGGCGCGACTACATAGTCTGCGGCAAGGGAGACGCTCCGTCACCGAATACACCGCCGAGTTTCGCCGTTGGGTCACAGACACCACCTGGAACCCAGCGGCACAGAGGAGCCAATTCCGGCGAGGCCTGTCAGAATTAATAAAGGACGAACTCGCCAGAGTTGAGGCCCCAGACGATCTGGATGACTTCATTCAGTTATGCATCCGGATAGATCAAAGACTCTCCGAGAGGAAGAGAGAAAGACTCTGGTCCTCGGACCACAGACCCACTTACTCCTTCTCTTCCAACGCCCAGCGCGACCCCCAATCAGCAACTGAACCTATGCAGGTCGACGCTCTACGTAGGTCTCTATCTACAGCTGAGAAGGAGAGACGGCTGGCCGAAAACCTCTGCGTCTACTGTGGGGAGAGGGGTCATTTTGCCATCAAATGTCCTCATAAAATCCGAAAGACTATTGCCGTCACTGAACTAAAGGAGCAACCACAGACTCCAACCCCGCCAGCAGCCCCGGAAAATAACAACACGGCGGCTCATGGATCCCATTTCATCATTCCCATCCTCATCGACATTGAGGGGCGACAACTCCCCTGTTCAGCGATGTTAGACTCCGGGGCAGGAGGCAACTTCATGGACCTTACCTTCGCCCGCGAAAAGAACATTCCACTGACGATCAAGGCAGCCCCCGTTGACCTGGAAACCGTCGACGGATCCCCACTCTCCTCGGGGCCGGCCACTCACGAGACCACCGAACTACAACTCCTCATAGAACCCGATCACCGCGAAAAGATCCACTTCTCGCTGATCGCTTCCCCGAAGTTCCCGGTGATCTTGGGCATCCCTTGGTTGGCCACCCACAACCCCTCGGTGGACTGGGAAACCCGCTGCATACGATTCCCGTCTGAGTTCTGCTCGCTAAATTGCTCCCACAGACCCGTCCTTCCACCCGAAGACACCACCATCTCAAAGCTATCCGTCAAGGGTCTGCTACCCCCTCAAAATAGCGAGTTCCAGGATGTCTGCGACAAGAAAAACGCAGACAAGCTGCCACCACACCGACCCTACGACTGCCCTATAGAACTGTTGCCCGGGGCCGAAATACCCTTTGGCAGTATCTACTCCCTCTCAGAGCCTGAACTCAAGGCTCTGAAAGAGTACCTGGACGAGGACCTGAGGAAGGGGTTCATCCGGCCCTCCACCTCCCCCGCGGGAGCCCCCTTTTTCTTCGTAGAGAAAAAAGACTCCTCCCTGCATAGACTACAGAAAGCTTAATGACATAACCGTAAAGAACCGGTACCCGCTCCCACTGATTTCCGAACTTCTCGAGAGACTCCGGGCAGCGAAGATCTTCACTAAACTCGACCTTCGAGAGGCCTACAACCTCGTCCGAATCCGCCCTGGGGACGAATGGAAGACCGCCTTCCGGACACGTTATGGTCATTTCGAGTACTTGGTCATGCCTTTCGGACTCTGCAATGCTCCCGCCACCTTCCAGCACTTCATTAACGACGTCCTCAGGGACATGCTGGATCTGTTTGTAGTCGTTTACCTGGACGACATCTTGATCTTCTCTGAAGACCTCGAGCAGCACCGCGAACACGTCCGCAGGGTACTGCAGAGACTCAGACAGAACTCTCTCTATATCAAGCTAGAGAAATGCGAGTTTGAGCGAACCACCACTCAGTTCCTCGGATACATCATCTCCCCAGAGGGCCTAAGTATGGACCCGGGGAAGGTCCAAGCTGTGATGAACTGGCCCGTTCCGAAAAACGAGAAGGAGATACAAAGATTCATTGGCTTCGCCAACTTCTATCGGAAGTTTATCCGGAACTTCTCCAAGGTCATAGCACCAATCACCCAACTCACTAAGAAGGCAGTCCCCTTCTCCTGGACACCCGAGGCCCAGGAGGCCTTCACCAAGTTGAAACTCCTCTTCACTTCTGCCCCAATCCTAATCCACCCAAACCCCGAGCTCCCATTTACAGTCGAAGTGGATGCATCAGACTCTGCGGTGGGGGCAGTTTTGTCACAACGGACAGGGGAGAGGATGCTATTACACCCGTGCGCATATTTCTCCCGCCAGATGTCCCCCTCCGAGAAGAACTATGACATCGGGAACAAAGAACTACTGGCGATCAAGGATGCCTTCTCCGAGTGGAGACACCTGCTGGAGGGAGCCACCAACCCCATAATCGTACTAACTGACCACAAGAACCTCGAGTTCATCCGCAGCGCTAAGAGACTCTCAGCCAGACAGGCCAGATGGAGCCTATTTTTTTCCCGCTTCAACTATCTCATCACTTATCGCCCTGGATCAAAAAACGGCAAGGCTGACGCCCTCTCCAGAATGTTTTCCGAGCCCTCACAGAGTAACAAGGGCCAAAATAACATCTTACCCGAGAGAAGGGTCGTAGGGGCCACCTACTCTAAAGAACTCCTGGGCACAATCAAAGAAGGATATGAAAATGACCCCTTCCTCTCCCATCCCACAGGCAATGTCAGCCTTACGTTTAAGAACGGTCATTGGTTTCATCAGGACCTACAACTATATGTACCAGAAATCGCACGGCTCGAAGTGCTCAAACTCAACCATGACTCCAAGGTGGCCGGCCATTTTGGCACAAGAAAGACCCAGGAGCTTCTCTCCCGCTCCTTCTGGTGGCCAACATACAAGGAGGACATCAAGAGGTACATCTCCTCGTGCACGGTCTGTGCCCGCAATAAGACTCCTCGTTCCTCTCCCGTGGGTCTGTTACAACCCCTCCCGAATCCCTCCCGCCCCTGGGGCTCGATCTCCATGGACTTTGTGGTAGACCTTCCTCCTTCAAAAGGGATGAACACCATCCTGGTCGTGGTCGACCGTCTCACCAAGATGGCCCATTTCATCCCCTACAAAGGCCTACCCACAGCCAAACAGACGGCCGATCTTATTCTCAGAGAGGTCTTCAGGCTGCATGGGATCCCGGACGACGTGGTCTCCGACCGAGGCGTACAATTTGCCTCAAAGTTCTGGAAGAACTTCTGCCTGGCGCTCGGGGTTAAAGTGAACCTGTCCTCTGCTTTCCACCCTCAGTCAAACGGGCAGACGGAGAGATCTAATCAGACCCTAGAGCAATACCTACGCTGTTTCAGCTCCCACCTGCAGGATGACTGGCTTGATCATCTCCCCACGGCAGAGTTCGCCTACAACAATGCTGAGCACAGCTCAACCAAGCACAGCCCCTTCTTTGCTAACACAGGCTCACACCCGGTGTTCATTCCCCACCTACCCGTCGCCTCCACCCTCCCAGCAGTGGCCGAACGCCTAACAAGCCTACAGGAGGAACAAAAGAACATTATAGACAACCTCCAGCTTGCCCAGAGGCGTTTTAAACAGGGAGCAGACAGACGTCGCAAACCCACCCCGGGCTTCCATGTGGGAGACAAGGTGTGGCTGTCCAACAGGAACCTCAGATTGAAGGTCCCCTCCAAAAAATTTGCCAAAAGATACATGGGTCCGTTCCAGATCACCGCACAAATCAACGAGGTCACTTTCCGGCTCGACCTTCCGGACTCCATTAGGGTGCACCCTGTCTTCCATTGCTCTCTCCTCAAGCCATACGTGGAGAACACCTTCACAGGCCGCCACTCTCCCCCTCCACCACCCGTGAGGGTACAGGGTGAAGAAGAATACGTTGTTGCAAAGATTCTCGACTCCAGGATCCACCGGGGAAGACTACAATACCTAATTGGGTGGGAGGGTTACCCTCCCGAGGATAACTCCTGGGAGCGAGAAGAAAATGTCCACGCCCCCAGACTGGTAAAAGAGTTCCACCAACGGCACCCCGGTAAGCCTGCCCCTGCGGTGCCCGGAGGTCACCTTGGAAGGGGGGGAGTACTGTCGGGATTCAAACCCGTGACCAGCCACATCCCAGGCGGTAGCCCTGCTTACTAGGCTACCGTCCTCTCTGGACATTCCTCCCTGAAGCCTATTAGTTAACCTCAGTCTTGCCAAGCCTTGCTCATTACCCTTGATTCCCCACACCTGGTATTTCCCTATATAAGTCCAGCCCCTTGCACTCCAGTTTGCTGATTATTGAGCTCCTGAGCCTTGATCAAGCTTCTCCTCATCTGCTGCTCTTGCTACTGCTGGAAGTCCACTGCTGACCAGGAATTGCCTACCGACTACTCTTCTGCCTTATCCCTACCTACTGAACTGCTACCACCGTTGCCATCCGGATTGTCTGACCACGCTTACTGCCGCCTGCCCTGACCCACCGCCTGCCTACCGACTACTCTTCTGCCTTATCCCTACCTACTGAGCTGCTACCACCGTTGCCATCTGGATTGTCTGACCACGCTTACTACCTGCCTGCGGTCCTTGCCACTGGGCTCCACTCCTACCCCCAGCAAGCGGTCCTCTGACTCAGGTGAGCCTGTAGGATTGTTACACATAGATAAGTGCTGCCGAACATGGAGAGCATCTGAGCAGCTTGGGTGCGGAGCTGAGGCATTGTGTCAGGGATGAACTGTGGAAACTGTGCGGCGCCCACAGCATCATACTTTGACTTCAGCGTGTCATTACACTGGAGTTCAATTAGCTCCATTTGGAGGTTGGTTGGTGCGTTTTCCACATTAACTGCGAAGGGATTACTGAGCAGTTCAAACCTACATTTCTGGACATCAAAGTCGGCAAATCGCCGGCTAAACTCTGCGCCGAGTACACTGAGTTTTTCAGCAAACTGCACATGGGAACAAGTTGGTAAAGAACTGCGTTTTCATGGTTTGGCAGCAGGGAAAATGGCCAAGGTTTCCTTGCAGCATCTGATTCTCCCACAGGCACAGTTTAGTTTTAAAAGCCCTCACTGCAGCGTACATGTCTGTGATGATGCGCCCGCGCCCCTGAAGCTGCAGGTTCAGCGCATCGAGATGGCTCGAGATGTCACACAGAAAGGCCAGCTCACACAGAAACTTTTTCTCCCGAAGTTTTGCTGTGTCCTTCCCTTTGCTTTCCAGAAACTG
Organism: Bufo bufo; assembly: GCF_905171765.1. NCBI lineage: Eukaryota > Metazoa > Chordata > Amphibia > Anura > Bufonidae > Bufo > Bufo bufo. The sequence goes on along the minus strand of NC_053390.1, from coordinate 302,826,491 downwards.
ACATATTTCCTCATGCAGCTCAAAACATCTATTCAGTACTTTTCCTCGGCTTAACCATCTCACCTCTGTGTGATACGGCACGTCTGAATACGCCGAACCACACTCCTCCAGAAAAGACTTAAACTGGCGGTGATTCAGACCTTTGGCTCTTATAAAGTTAACTACTTGTGTTACTGTGGTCATAACATGTTCCATCTTTAGGGCTTTGCCACACAGTGATTCCTGATGTATGATGCAGTGATAAACAGTTAGTTCACCTGCACAGTTCTCTTCCTGCATCTTCTCCCGGACCCTGTCCACCAGTCCACTTGTTTTACCGCACATCGCTGGCGCACCATCTGTCGTTAATCACACGAGTTTATCCCACGACAGCTTTATTTCAGTTACGCATTTGGAAACCTCCTCAAAGATTTCCTTTCCTGTGGTTGTGCCATGCATTGATTTGAATCCCAATAGCTCCTCCGTAACACACATATTTGAGTCCACTCCACGGATGAAGACTGACAGCTGAGCAGTATCAGATGCGTCGCTGCTCTCATCCACAGCAAGGGAGAATGCAACAAAATCTTTTCCCTTTTCCAAAAGCTGGTCATACAGATTGGTGGCAAGATCACATGTGCGATCAGCTACTGTGTTTCTGCTCAGGCTCACGTTTGAAAAGGCTTGCTTTTTCTCTGGGCACACGATGTCACAAACTTTCAACATGCACTTTTTCACAAACTCTCCCTCATTAAAGGGCCGGGCTGATTTTGCGATCTCTACTGCTACAATATAACTAGCTTTTACAGCAGCCTCACTTTGTGATGTGGCTTTTTTGAACATATTCTGTTGTGAAACCAAACTTCTTTTCATCTCCTCCACTTTCTGGCTCTTTTGAGTCATGTCCAGGTCCTTGTACTTGTCATGGTGTTTTGTTTCATAGTGTCGTCGAATGTTGTACTCCTTAGTTATAGCCACGTTGACTCCACAAATCAGACAAACAGGTCTGTCTTTTACATATGTAAACAGATATTCTGTCTCCGACCTGTCCAGAAAGTTCCTGTTGTCTGCCTTTCTTTTTGCCATTTTTGGGAAGGGGTTCCACAGTGACAGTTGTAGCTTGAGATCGCTATGACTTCTGTCACACAGGAGAGGGCGTTTCTGGGACCTGTCCTTATTGACGCGCCAAAACATCAGCAAGGCATTATGGGATTTGTAGTATTAGCGATGAATGAATGCGATGTATAATACCGGCGGGCTAGCTCTAGTAGTCATTTGGTATAGCCTCGCGGGCCAAATATAATTACACTGCCAAATTTGGCCCGTGGGCCAGAGTTTGACACCCCTGCTCTAAAACATTATATGCGAGTGCCTGCTGGTGAGCTGACGCTTTAAAACATTATATGCGAGGGCCTGCTGGTGAGCTGACCCAGTAAAACATTATATGCGAGGGCCTGCTGCTGAGCTGACCCTCTAAAACATTAGGGGCGAGGGCCTGCTGGTGAGCTGACGCTATAAAACATTATATGCAAGGGCCTGCTGCTGAGCTGACCCTCTAAAACATTAGGGGTAAAGGTCTGCTGCTGATCTGACCCTCTAAAACATTATATGCGAGTGCCTGCTGGTGAGCTGACCCTGTAAAACATTATGGGCGGGGGACTGCTGCTGAGCTGACCCTCTAAAACATTATATACGAGTGCCTGCAGGTGAGCTGACCCTCTAAAACATTATATGCGAGTGCCAGCTGGTGAGCTGACGCTATAAAACATTATATGCGAGTGCCTGCTGGTGAGCTGACGCTATAAAACATTATATGCGAGGGCCTGCTGGTGAGCTGACGCTCTAAAACATTATATGCGAGTGCCTGCATTAGAGCTGATGCTCTAAAACAGGCATCTCAAACTCGGGCCCTCCAGCTGTTGCAAAACTACAACTCCCAGCATGCCCGGACAGCCTACAGGTATCAGCCTACAGCAGGGCATTGTGGGAGTTGTAGTTTTACAACAGCTGAGGGCCGTAGTTTGAGATGCCTGCTCTAAAACATTATATTCGAGGGCCTGCAGTTGAGCTGACGCTCTAAAACATTATATGCGAGTGCCTACTGGTGAGCTGATGCTCTAAAACATTATATGCGAGTGCATTCTGGTGAGCTGACTCTGTAAAACATTATATGCGAGTGCCTTCTGGTGAGCTAACGCTCTAAAACCTTATATGTGAGTGCCTGCTTGTGAGCAGACGTTCTAAAACATTATATGCGAGTGCCTGCTAGTGAGCTGACGCTCTGAAACATTATATGCGAGTGCTTGCTGGTGAGCTGACGCTCTAAAACATAATATGCGAGTGCATGTTGGTGAGCTGACGCTTTAAAACATTATATGCGAGGGCATGCTGGTGAGCTGACCCAGTAAAACATATGCGAGGGCCTGCTGGTGAGCTGACCCTGTAAAACATTAGGGGCGAGGGCCTGCTGGTGAGCTGACGCTATAAAACATTATATGCAAGGGCCTGCTGCTGAGCTGACCCTCTAAAACATTAGGGGTGAGGGTCTGCTGCTGATCTGACCCTCTAAAACATTATATGCGAGTGCCTGCTGGTGAGCTGACCCTGTAAAACATTATGGGCGGGGGACTGCTGCTGAGCTGACCCTCTAAAACATTATATACGAGTGCCTACAGATGAGCTGACCCTCTAAAACATTATATGCGAGTGCCTGCTGGTGAGCTGACGCTATAAAACATTATATGCGAGTGCCTGCTGGTGAGCTGACGCTATAAAACATTATATGCGAGGGCCTGCTGGTGAACTGACGCTCTAAAAACATTATATGCGAGTGCCTGCATTAGAGCTGATGCTCTTAAACATTATATGCGAGGGCCTGCAGTTGAGCTGACGCTCTAAAACATTATATGCGAGTGCCTGCTAGTGAGCTGATGCTCTAAAACATTATATGCGAGTGCCTGCTGGTGATATAACACTCTAAAACATTATATGCGAGTGCCTGCTGATGATATAACACTCTAAAACATTATATGCGAGTGCCTGCTGGTGAGCTAACGTTCTAAAACATTATGTGTGAGTGCCTGCTGGTGAGCTGATGCTCTAAAACATTATATGCGAGTGCCTGCTGGTGAGCTGACGCTCTAAAATATTATATGCAAGTGCCTGCTGTTGAGTTGACACTCTAAAACATTATATGCGAGTGCCTGCTGTTAAGCTGACGCTCTAAAACATTGTATGCGAGGGCCTGCAGTTGAGCTGATGCTCTAAAACATTATATGCGAGTGCCTGCAGTAGAGCTGACGCTCTAAAACATTATATGCGAGGGCCTGCAGTAGAGCTGATGCTCTAAAACATTATATGCGAGAACCTGCAGTTGAGCTGACGCTCTAAAACATTATTTGCGAATGACTGCTGGTGAGCTGACCCAATAAAACATTTGGGGCGAGGGACTGCTGCTGAGCTGACCCTCTAAAACATTATATGCGAGTGCTTGCTGGTGAGCTGACGCTCTAAAACATTATATGCGAGGGCCTGCAGTTGAGCTGACGCTCTAAAACAATATATGCGAGTGCCTGCTGGTGAGCTAACCTTGTAAAACATTATATGCGAGAGCCTGCTGCTGAGCTGACCCTCTAAAACATTATATGCGAGGGCCTGCTGGTGAGCTGACGCTCTAAAACATTATATACGAGTGCATGCTGATGAGCTAACCTTGTAAAACATTATATGCGAGAGCCTGCTGCTGAGCTGACCCTCTAAAACATTAGGGGTGAAGGTCTGCTGCTGATCTGGCCCTCTAAAACATTATATGCGAGGGCCTGAAGTTGAGCTGATGCTCTAAAACATTATATGCGAGTGCCTGCTGCTGAGCTGACCCAATAAAACATTTGGGGCGAGGGACTTCTGCTGAGCTGAACCTCTAAAACATTATATGCGAGCGTCTGCTGGTGAGCTGACGCTCTAAAACATTATATACGAGTGCATGCTGGTGAGCTAACCCTGTAAAACATTATATGCGAGAGCCTGCTGCTGAGCTGACCCTCTAAAACATTTTGGGAGAGGGCCTGCTGGTGAGCTGACGCTATAAAACATTATATGCGAGGGCATGCTGGTGAGCTGACGCTATAAAACATTATATGCGTGGGCCTGCATTTGAGCTGACCCTGTAAAATTTTATATGCGTGGGCCTGCTGCTGAGCTGACCCTCTAAAACATTATATGCGAGGGCCTGCTGGTGAGACAACACTCTAAAACATTATATGCGAGGGCCTGGTGAGCTGACACTCTAAAACATTATATGCGAGGGCCTGAAGTTGAGCTGATGCTCTAAAACATTATATGCGAGGGCCTGCAGTTGAGCTGACGCTCTAAAACATTATTTGCGAATGCCTGCTGGTGAGCTGACACTCTAAAACATTATATGCGAGTGCCTGCTGTTGAGCTGACGCTCTAAAACATTATATGCGAGTGCCTGCTGCTGAGCTGACCCTCTAAAACATTAGGGGCGAGGGCCTGCTGGTGAGCTGACCCAGTAAAACATTATATGTGATGGCCTGCTGGTGGGCTGACCCTGTAAAACATTATATGCGAGAGCCTGCTGCTGAGCCGACCCAATAAAACATTAGGGGCGAGGGCCTGCTGGTGAGCTGACGCTATAAAACATTAGGGGCGAGTGCCTGCTGGTGAGCTAACCCTGTAAAACATTATATGCGGGTGCCAGCTGCTGGGCTGACCCTAAAAAACATTAAATGCGAGTGCCTGCTGGTGAGCTAATGCTCTAAAACATTATATGCGTGTGCCTGTCGTGGAAATTTTTATTAGCATAGGATTACTATAGTGGACTTTCTCTTTAGCTTAGGAATGTTATGTAGGTTTATTTTGTATATGCATCCCTGTGTAAGGTCTGAAAGTCGCCACCGTTGGTTTGAGGGGATCTAATGGCTGCTGGCTCTGAGAGCAATGTTCTTAGTGAAAGCTGCCAGCGGATCCTCATCAGCAACGGTGGGGTATAGCACACTGATGCCGGTCTCATTGAACCATGGGGGCCCCAACATGCTACAAAATATTGGTTGGTGGGACTGGTGGCCATGTGAATGCTATATCACCTTTCTTGGTCGACGATGTTTTAAAAGACCTATCTCAGGGACTGATCCCCCCTTTCGGAACAATGTCTAACAGAGGTTCACTTTGGGTCTGTAGGATATCTGTACCGAATTAAATAGATATTGTCCGATTAGGGCCATATCTGTTTATATAAAAGGCTGATTCATTTGGAAGCATTTGCACGTGTTCTGGGTGTGGTAGTGGATGGTGAGAATGTGCAAATGTGTACCTTTCAGTTCTGAAATGTATTCCTATTGGTCAAGGCATGAGGTGGATTGCACCTGCTTATCTGTAATATTACTGGGCGGCCATGTGCCATGGAGGGCGAGTTAGTCCAGTAAAAAGGTCTAACAAATGTTAACAGACACAGAATTTCTTTGACACGAAGCAGAGCCTTATTTCATCGGTGCTGGTTGCTTACACTTGCAAGTCTCCATATATCTAAAAGAGCTAATAGTACTTCACAAGGATCAGGATCCGACGGTACCAGTTTCCAAAACTACCACTACAAGCTGACACTCTAAAACATTATATACGAGTGCCTGCTGGTGAGCTGATGCTATAAAATATTATATGCAAGTGCTTGCTGGTGAGCTGACGCTCTAAAACATTATATGCTAGTGACTGCTGGTGAGCTGACGCTCTAAAACATTATATGCGAGGGCCTGCTGGTGTACTAACCCAGTAAAACATTATATGCAAGGGCCTGCTGGTGAGCTGACGCTATAAAACATTATATGCGAGGGTCTGCAGTTGAGCTGAAGCTCGAAAACATTATATGTGAGTGCCTGCTGGTGAGCTAATGCTCTAAAACATTATATGCGAGTGCCTGCTGGTGAGCTGATGCTCTAAAACATTATATGCGAGGGCCTGCTGGTGTACTTACCCAGTAAAACATTAAATGCGAGGGCCTGCTGCTGTGCTAATCCTCTAAAACATTAGGGGCAAGGGCCTGCTGGTGAGCTAAAGCTATATAGCATTATATGCGAGTGCATGCTGGTGAGCTGACCCTGTGAAACATTATATGCGAGGGCCTGCTGCTGAGCTGATCCTCTAAAACATTATGGGCCGGGGCCTGCTGCTGAGCTGATTCTCTAAAACATTATGGGCCGGGGCCTGCTGCTGAGCTGACGATCTAAAACATTATATGCGAGGGCCTGCAGTTGAGCTGATGCTCTAAAACATATGCGAGTGCCTGCTGGTGAGCGGTTGCTCTAAAGCATTATATGCGAGTGCCTGCTGGTGAGCTAACGCTATAAAACATTATATGCGAGTGCATGCTGGTGATCTGTCCCTGTAAAACATTATATGCGAGTGCATGCTGGTGAGCTGTCCCTGTAAAACATTATATGCGAGTGCCTGCTGGTGAGCTGACCCTCTAAAACATTAGGGGTGAAGGTCTGCTGCTGATATGACCCTCTATAACATTATATGCGAGTGCCAGCTGGTGAGCTGACGCTCTAAAACATTATATGCGAGTGCCTGCTGGTGAGCTGACGCTCTAAAACATTATATGCGAGTGCCTACTGGTGAGCTGAGGTTCGAAAACATTATATGCGAGAGCCTGCTGCTGAGCTGACCCAGTAAAACATTATATGCGAGGGCCTGCTGCTGAGCTGACCCTCTAAAACATTAGGGGGGAGGGACTACTGGTGAGCTGACCCTGTAAAACATTATATGCGAATGCCTGCTGGTGAGCTGACGCTCTAAAACATTATATGCGAGTGCATGCTCCTGAGCTGACCCAGTAAAACATTATATGCGAGTGCATGCTCCTGAGCTGACCCAGTAAAACATTATATGCGATGGTCTGCTGCTGATCTGACCCTCTAAAACATTATGGGCTGGGTCCGGCTGCTGAGCTGACCCTCTAAAACATTATATGCGAGTGCCTGCTGGTGAGCTGACACTCCAAAATATAAAAGAAACTGGATCCAATCTAAATCTGAGACCCATCGTTTCAAATTACCTGCACTCTAAAATATAATATGCGAGGGCCTACTGCTGAGCTGACCCTCTAAAACATTAGAGGTGAGGGCCTGCTGGTGAGCTGACCCTGTAAAACATTATATGCGAGTGCCTGCTGGTGAGCTGACGCTCTAAAACATTATATGCGAGGGCCTGCTGGTGTACTCTCCCAGTAAAACATTATATGCGAGTGCCTGCTGGTGAACTAACCCTGTAAAACATTATATGCGAGGGCCTGCTGCTGATCTGAACCTCTAACACATTAAGGGCGGGGGCCTGCTGCTGGGCTGACCCTCTAAAACATTATAAGCGAGTGCCTGCTAGTGAGCTGACCCTCTAAAACATTATATGCGAGTGCATGATGGTGAGCTGACACTGTTAAGCATTTTATGCGAGGACCTGCTGGTGAGCTGACGCTCTAAAACATTATATGCGAGGGCTTGCAGTTGAGCTGACCCTCTAAAACATTAAATGCGAGTGCCTGCTGGTGAGCTGACGTTCTAAAATATTATATGTGAGGGCCTGCTACTGAGCTGACCCAGTAAAACATTATATGCGAGGGCCTGCTGCTGAGCTGACCCTCTAAAACATTAGGGGGGAGGGCCTGCTGGTGAGCTGACACTGTAAAACATTATATGCGAGTGCATGCTGGTGAGCTGACCCTCTAAAACATTAGGGGCGAGGGCCTGCTGGTGAGCTGACGCTATAAAACATTATATTCGAGAGTATGCTGGTGAGCTGACCCTGTAAAATATTATATTCGAGGGCCTGCTGCTGAGCTGACCCTCTGAAACATTATATGCGAGTGCCTGCTGGTGAGCAGATGCTCTAAAACATTATATGCGAGTGCCTGCTGGTGAAATAACGCTCTAGAAATTATATGCAAATGCCTGCTGGTGAGCTGACGCTCTAAAACATTATATGCAAGTGCATGCTCCTGAGCTGACCCAGTAAAACATTATATGCGATGGTCTGCTGCTGATCTGACCCTCTAAAACATTATGGGCGGGGGCCGGCTGCTGAGCTGACCCTCTAAAACATTATATGAGAGTGCCTGCTGGTGAGCTGACGCTCTAAAACATTGTTTGCGAATGCCTGCTAATGAGCTGTTGCTCTAAAACATTATATGCGAGTGCCTGCTGGTGAGCAAATGCTCTAAATCATTATATGTGAGGGCCTGCTAGTGATCTAACGCTCTAAATCACTATATGCGAGTGCCTGCTGGTGAACTGACGCTCTAAAACATTATATGCGAGTGCCTCTTGGTGAGCTGACTCTGTAAAACATTATATGTGAGAGCCTGCTGCTAAGCCGACCCAAAAAAACATTCGGGGCGATGGACTGCTGGTGAGCTGATGCTGTAAAACATTATATGCGAGAGCCTGCTGCTGAGCTGACCCTCTAAAACATTAGGGGTGAGGGCTAGCTGCTGATCTGACACTCTAAATCATTAAGGGCGGGGGCCTGCTGCTGGGCTGACGCTCTAAAACATTACATGCGAGGGCCTGCTGGTGAGCTGATGCTCTAAAACATTAGGGGGGAGGGACTGCTGGTGAGCTGACACTGTAAAACATTATATGCGAGTGCCTGCTGGTGAGCTGTCCCAGTAAATCATTATATGCGAGGGCCTGCTGGTGAGCTGTCCCAGTAAATCATTATATGCGAGGGCCTGCTGCTAATCTGACCATATAAAACATTATATGCGGGGGCCGGCTGCTGAGATGAACCTCTAAAACATAATATGCGAGTGCCTGCTGGTGAGCTGACGCTCTAAAACATTATATGCGAGGGCCTGCAGTTGAGCTGACGCTCTAAAACATTATATGCGAGTGTCTGCTGCTGAGCTGACCCTCTAAAACATTAGGGGCGAGGGCCTGCTGGTGAGCTGACCCTGTAAAACATTATATGCGAGAGCCTGCTGCTGAGCCGACCCAATAAAACATTTTATGCAAGGGCCTGCTGGTGAGCTGACGCCATAAAACCACATATACGAGTGCATGCTGGTGAGCTAATCCTGTAAAACATTATATGCGAGGGCCTGCTGCTGATCTGACCCTCTAAAACATTAGGGGTGAGGGTCTGCTGCTGATCTGAACCTCTAAAACATTAAGGGCGGAGGCCTGCTGCTGGGCTGACCCTCTAAAACATTATAAGCGAGTGCCTGCTAGTGAGCTGACGCTATAAAACATTATATGCGAGTGCATGCTGGTGAGCTGACCCTGTTAAGCATTTTATGCGAGGGCCTGCTGCTGAGCTGACACTCTAAAACATTAATATGCGAGTGACTGCTGGTGAGCTGACCATCTAAAACATTAGGGGTGAGGGCTAGCTGCTGATCTGACACTCTAAATCATTAAGGACGGGGGCCTGCTGCTGTGCTGACGCTCTAAAACATTATATGCGAGTGCCTGCTGATGAGCTGACGTTCTAAAACATTACATGCGAGGGCCTGCTGGTGAGCTGATGCTCTAAAACATTAGGGGGGAGGGACTACTGGTGAGCTGACACTGTAAAACATTATATGCGAGTGCCTGCTGGTGAGCTGACGCTCTAAAACATTATATGCGAGTGCCTGCTGGTGAGCTGTCCCAGTAAATCATTATATGCGAGGGCCTGCTGCTAATCTGACCATCTAAAACATTATATGCGGGGGCCGGCTGCTGAGATGAACCTCTAAAACATTATATGCGAGTGCCTGCTGGTGAGTTGACGCTCTAAAACATTATATGCGAGGGCCTGCAGTTGAGCTGACGCTCTAAAACATTATATGCGAGTGCCTGCTGCTGAGCTGACCCTCTAAAACATTAGGGGCGAGGGCCTGCTGGTGAGCTGACCCTGTAAAACATTATATGCGAGAGCCTGTTGCTGAGCCGACCCAATAAAACATTTTATGCAAGGGCCTGCTGGTGAGCTGACGCCATAAAACCTCATATACGAGTGCATGCTGGTGAGCTAATCCTGTAAAACATTATATGCGAGGGCCTGCTGCTGAGATGACCCTCTAAAACATTAGGGGTGAGGGTCTGCTGCTGATCTGAACCTCTAAAACATTAAGGGCGGGGGCCTGCTGCTGGGCTGACCCTCTAAAACATTATAAGCGAGTGCCTGCTAGTGAGCTGACGCTATAAAACATTATATGCGAGTGCATGCTGGTGAGCTGACCCTGTTAAGCATTTTATGCGAGGGCCTGCTGCTGAGCTGACACTCTAAAACATTATATGCGAGTGACTGCTGGTGAGCGGACGCTGTAAAACATTATATGCGAGTGCCTGCTGCTGAGCTGACGCTCTAAAACATTATATGCGAGTGCCTGCTGGTGAGCGGACCCTCTAAAACATATGCTAGTGCCTGCTGGAGAGCGAACGCTTTGAAAATTATATGCGAGTACCTGCTGATGAGCTGACGCTCTAAAACATTATATGCGAGTACCTGCTGATGAGCTGACGCTCTAAAACATTATATGCGAGTACCTGCTGATGAGCTGATGCTCTAAAACATTATAAGCTAGTGCATGCTGGTGATCTGACGCTCCAAAACATTATATGCGAGTGCCTGCTGGTGAGCTAATGTTCTAATACATTTATATGCGAGGTCCTGCTGGTGAGCTGACAGTATATAAAATATATGCGAGTGCCTGCTGGTGAGCTGACAGTATAAAAAATATATGCGAGTGCCTGCTGGTCAGCTAACGCTATAAACATTATATGCGAGTGCATGCTGGTGAGCTGTCCCTCTAAAACATTAGGGGTGAAGGTCTTCTGCTGATCTGACCCTCTAAAACATTAGGGGCGGGGGCCTGCTGGTGAGCTGACCCTGTAAAACATTATATGCGAGGGCCTGTAGTTGAGCTGACGCTCTAAAACATTCTATTCGAGTGCCTGCTGGTGAGATAACACTCTAAAACATTATATGCGAGGGCCTGAAGTTGAGCTGACGCTCTAAAACATTATTTGCGAGTGCCAGCTGGTGAGCTGACGCTATAAAACCATTATATTCAAGGGCCTGCTGCTGAGCTGACCCTCTAAAACATTAGGGATGAGGGTCTTCTTCTGATCTGACCCTCTAAAACATTAGGGGCGGGGGCCTGCTGCTGAGTTGACACTCTAAAACATTAGGGATGAGGGTCTGCTGCTGATCTGACCCTCTAAAATATTATGGGCCGGGGCCTGCTGCTGAGCTGACCCTCTAAAACATTATGGGCGAGGGCCTGCTGATGAGATGACCCTGGTAAACATTATATGCGAGTGCCTGCTGGTGAGCTGACGCTCTAAAGCAGTGATGCCCAACCTACGGCCCGTGGGTCAAATCTGGCCCGCAAAGCTGTGTTATGCGGCCCGAAGGCAGAGCTTTCGGCGCTGTCAGCTATACAGGGGGTGCAGTGCCGCCGGCATCAGGCAGCGAACTGTGAGTGAGAGCGCATCTTAACTGAATGGTTTAGGAGGGATGAGCGTAGCCAGCAGTGACAGAGACAGAGGAGGGGAGGTCACGTGGGCAGCGCCGCAGCAGGGGGATCAGCCTATGAAGTAGCGTGTGTGCTCTGAGTCACGCATCTATCACACTCACTTGTAAGCTCGCCGCCAGCCGCAGCTGACCCTCCTCTAGGTATTAAAAAAATTTCCATCTTTGCAGCCGCTCATCCAATCCAGTGCTCCTCTCTAGTCCTCCTGAAAACGGCTGTGTGCCTTGTAGTGAATTGAAGTGACCACGAGTGTTGTGTGTCACAGACAGTGTGTGTGCAAATATAAACTGTAGTCAAGCTGACCCTGCTGCTGCTTCAGTTAAAAACACCACTGTGGTGTGTGTGTCTCAGGGCATTATTACTGTGATGGGGCACAGAGGGCATTACTACTGTGAAAGGGGGCACAGAGGGCATTACTACTACAAAATGCCTAGATGTGCCCCCTTCACAGGGGTAATGCCCAGATGTGCCCCCTTCACAGGGGTAATGCCGAGATGTGCCCCCCTTCACAGGGGTAATGCCGAGATGTGCCCCCCTTCACAGGGGTAATGCCCAGATGTGCCCCCCTTCACAGGGGTAATGCCCAGTTGTGCCCCCATCACAGGGGTAACGCCCAGATGTGCCTCCTTTACAGTGGTAATGCCTAGAAGTGCCCCCTTCACAGGGGTAATGACCAGATGTGCCCCTTTACAGTAGTAATGCTCACACATGCCCTCTCACAGTGTTTGCATTTCTTTCTGGCAAAGCTACCTGGTTCTGGCCCGCAAAATTTATACCATGTCTAGTGCGACCCTCAGGCGAGAAATGGTTGGGCACCACTGCTCTAAAACATTATACGCCAGTGCCTGCTAGTGAGCTGATGCTCTAAAACATTATATACGAGTGCCTTCTGGTGAGCTGACGCTCTCAAACATTATATGCAAGGGCTTGCTGGTGAGCTGATGCTCTAAAACATTACATGCGAGTGACTGCTGGTGAGCTGACACTGTAAAACATTATATGTGAGTGCCTGCTGGTGACCTGACGCTCTAAAACATTATATGCGAGTGCCTGCTGCTGAGCTGATCCTCTAAAACATTAGGGGTGAGGGCCTGCTACTGATCTGACCCTCTAAAACATTATGGGCGGGGGCCTGCTGCTGAGCTGACCCTCTAAAACATTATGGGCGAGGGCCTGCTGGTGAGCTGACCCTCTAAAACATTATATGCGAGGGCCTGCTGGTGAGCTGATGCTCTAAAAAATTATATGCGAGTTCCTGCAGCTGAGGTGACCCTCTAAAACATTATATGCGAGGGCCTGCTGCTGAGGTGACCCTCTAAAACATTAAATGCGAGGGCCTGCTGGTGAGCTGATGCTCTAAAACATTATATGCGAGTTCCTGCAGCTGAGGTGACCCTCTAAAACATTATATGCGAGGGCCTGCTGGTGAGCTGACCCTCTAAAACATTATATGCGAGGGCCTGCTGCTGAGGTGACCCTCTAAAACATTATATGCGAGTGCCTGCTGCTGAGCTGACCCTCTAAAACATTAGGGGCGATGGCCTGCTGCTGAGCTGACCCTCTAAAACATTGGGGGCGAGGGGCTGCTGGTGAGCTGACCCTGTAAAACATTACATGTGAGGGCCTGCTGCTGAGCTGACCCTCTAAAACATTAGGGGCGAGGGTCTGCTGGTGAGCTGACGCTATAAAACATTATATGCGAGTGCATGCTGTTCAGCTGACCCTATAATAATATTTGAGTTGAGGCCCTGCAGTTGAGCTGACCCTATTTAAAATATTAGAGTGGAGGGAATATACAGTGGGGCAAAAACTTATTTAGTCAGCCACCAATTGTGCAAGTTCTCCCACTTAAAAAGATGAGAGAGGCCTGTAATTTTCATCATAGGCATACCTCAACTATGAAATACATAACGAGAAAAAAAAATCCAGCAAATCACATTGTCTGACTTTTAGAGAATTTATTTGCAAGTTATGGTGGAAAAGAAGTATTTGGTCAAGAACAAAAGTTCATCTCAATACTTTGTTATATACCCTTTGTTGGCAATGAGTTCAAACGTTTTCTGTAAGTCTTCACAAGGTTTTCACACACTGTTGCTGGTATTTTGGCCCATTCCTCCATGCAGATCTCCTCTAGAGCAGTGATGTTTTGGGGCTATTGCTGGGCAACACGGACTTTCAACTCCCTCCAAAGGTTTTCTATGGGGTTGAGATCTGGAGACTAGCTACGCCACTCCAGGACCTTGAAATGCTTCTTACGAAACCACTCCTTCGTTGCCCAGGCGGTGTGTTTGGGATCATTCTCATGCTGAAAGACCCAGCTACGTTTCATCTTCAATGCCCTTGCTGATGGAAGGAGGTTTCATTCAAAATCTAACGATACATGGCCCCATTCATTCTTTCCTTTACACGGATCAGTCGTCCTGGTCCCTTTGCAGAAAAACAGCCCCAAAACATGATGTTTCCATGCTTCACAGTAGGTATGGTGTTCTTTGGATGCAACTCAGCATTCTTTCTCCTCCAAACACGACGAGTTGAGTTTTTACGAAAAAGTTCTACTTTGGTTTCATCTGACCATATGACATTCTCTCAATCCTCTTTTGGATCATCCAAATGCTCTCTAGCAAACTTCAAACGGGTCTGGACATGTACTGGCTTAAGCATGGGGACACATCTGGCACTGGAGGATGTGAGTCCCTGGTGGCGTAGTGTGTTACTGATGGTAGCCTTTGTTACTTTGGTCCCAGCTCTCTGCAGGTCATTCACTAGGTCCCCCCATGTTCGTTCTGGGATTTTTGCTCACTGTTCTTGTGATCATTTTGACCCCACAGGGTGAGATCTTGCGTGGAGCCCCAGATCGAGGGAGATTATCAGTGGTCTTGTATGTCTTCCATTTTCTAATAATTGCTCCCACAGTTGATTTCTTCACACCAAGCTGCTTGCCTATTGCAGATTCAGTCTTCCCAGCCTGGTGCAGGTCTACAATTTTGTTTCTGGTGTCCTTCGACAGGTCTTTGGTCTTAGCTAGGGTTGAGCGAACCCGAACTGTAAAGTTCGGGTTCGTACCGAACTTCAGGATTTTTGGACCCCGGACCCGAACATTTCAGTAAAAGTTTGGGTTCGGTGTTCGGCGATTTCTTAGCGCTTTTTGAAAGGCTGCAGAGCAGCCAATCAACAAGCGTTTAACTGTGTGACCTTAGAAGCCATCACAACCATGCCTACTAATGGCATGGCTGTGATTGGCATGGCTGTGATTGGCCAGTGCAGCATGTGACCCAACCTCTATATAAGCTGGAGTCACGTAACGCTGTACGTCACTCTGCTGTGCTTAGTGTAGGGAGAGGATGCTGCTGATGCTTTGAGGGAGAGAATAGGACCGAATCTGTTATCAGAACTCCAATTGAACTCAGCGATCTACATACATTTAGTTGTGTGGGTGCAGTGCACAATCTTTTTACCCTGCCCTGAGTCCATTAACAGAAAAAAATAACTTTTATCCGTCTGTTAGTTAGGTGCGCGGCGGCGGCCATTTTATGCAAGCTTGAAATACTGCACTAATAATCTGGTTTTAAAAAAACACCCTTTTTTGGCAATCTACAACATCTGGTGCATTTGCAGGATTAGTCAGTGTGCAATTTAAGCTAGAAATACAGCCATAATTTTCTGGGTATTTACAAACACCCTTTTTTGGCAAAATATACTATTTTCCAGCCCTTGATTCATCTGCACGTGTGAAATTCAAGTGTTATATACAGCTTTCATATTCTGTTAGTAAAAGAATACACTTTTTTGGCAATATCCAACATCTGGTTCCTTTGCAGGATTAGTCAGTGTGCAATTTAAGCTAGAAATACAGCCATAATTTTCTGGGTTTTTAAAAACACCCTTTTTTGGCAAAATACACAATTTTACAAATGTGTAAAATTCAAACGTTATATACAGCTTTCATATTCTGGTAGGAAAAAAACAACCTGTTTTTGCAAAATACTTAATATTGCAGTCCTTGCTTCCTCTGTGATTGTTAAAAACAAGTTTTAATTTTTTTTTATAATGTTCTGGCTTTGAAAAAACACAAATTTTTGGCAATATCCAACATCTGGTGCCTTTGCAGGATTAGTCAGTGTGCAATTTAAGCTAGAAATACAGCCATAATTTCCTGGGTTTTTAAAATACACAATTTTAGAGCCCTTGCTGCATCAGCACCTGTGAAATTCAAGGGTTATATACTGCTGTCATATTCAGTTATTAAACAATAATTGGATTCAAATGATCCACTGGACCCAGGAGGTCAATATTTATAATCCAATAGTCGTGAGACTAATAGTTCCTGTTTCTGGTCAATTTTAAAACATAACTTTTATTATTTATTAACATATATGACAAACAGAAAAAAAGAGAAAAAAATCTCTGTTGAGAGTGCTTTAAAAATATATATGAAAGGAAATAGTGTACACTGGGTAGATTTGTGACACTGTGTCACTGATTCATTATATCAATTGTATCTTTTGTGAATGATACTTGTTAGATTAAATGATAACTCTTCCAAAGTTTGCCAATGGCATAATTTCTCACTTTGGGTTATCCACTGGTGTTAACTCTCACCAGGTTTAGGCTATCATTCACTCGATATATACGTTGTGCTGTTTTCTCATTTTATTAATAATACTTAGGTAATCCGACTGGAGTGAAGTGACAGCCTGTTCGCTGTCAGCACAACTAACTATATCGATGCTGCCCTAGTGATTCAGATCTGCGGCGCACTGCTCCTGCAGGTAACAGTGCTACAGATACACTATCCCTAACATAATCTTAAAAGGTAATGCGACGCAGCTCCCCCGACATGTTTCACCACACTCGGCGGCTTCTTCAGGGGAATGGAGCTACAGACAACACGAGTGTTTGCTGCGTGAGATACTTTATAGTCCTGGGGCGGGTCAACAATTCGTCTTACCCATTTAGGATCAAGACACTCGTGTTGTTGGCGTCACTCGGGCCAATCTCCGCTCCGTCTCTCCCTTATGACGTTATCTAGTAAGGGTCAGATCCAAATGATCCTATGCGCACGCGCTGATACTTTGAAAACGTCTTCTGATTTCCGAACTCAACTGAGCATGCGTCCGAACTTTGAAAATCGTCTTCTCTGATTCACGATTTGTGCTGCGCATGCGTCACAGGTTTCAATATCAAAACCACTCTTTGCGCATGCGTCGGGACTTAGAACATTCGGTGCAGGATTCTATTACAGGTATGCTTGATATTTATAAGAGGAACATCCACTCAAAACATCTAGGCACTGGGACACATCTGTACCATCTACTAGATCAGGTACAGATCCTGAAGCCACAGTGGCTCTTCATTCATTTAGATGTCCTTCCACCACCGAGGATTGCAGGGCGCTTCAGTTTGCCTCCTGTTGCTTCCTCCTCCTACTCTTCTTCCTCATCCTCTACCGACTCCTCATCCGGTCAGCGTAACACCTTCAACACCAACTTCAGCACAGCCGGGGTAAACGACAGCAGGCAGTTTTAAAACGTATCTGTTTGGGGGACAAACCCCACACCGCGCAGGAGCTGTGGATGGGCCTTGATTAACAGACCAATGAGTGGTTGGTGCCAGTGAGCCTCAAGCCCGGCCTGGTGGTGTGCAATAATGGGCGAAATCTCGTATCAGCTCTGGGACTAGCCGGTTTGACACACATCCCTTGCCTGGCGCATGTGGTAAATTTGTTGGTGCAGAGATTCCTTAAAAATTACCCCAATATGTCAGAGCTGCTGCATAAAGTGCGGGCCGTCTGTGCGCGCTTTCAGCGTTCTGACCCTGCTGCTGCTCGTCTGTCAGCGCTGCAGCGTAACTTTGGCCTTCCCGCTCATCACCTCATATGCGACGTGCCTACAAGGTGGAACTCCACCTTGCACATGCTGGCCAGACTGTATGAGCAGCAGCAGGCGATAGTGGAGTTTCAGCTGCAGCACGCACAGGTGAGTCGCTCTGCGGAACAGCAATGACTAGGCCTCCATGAGAGACCTGTGTTCCTTGCTGCGCTGTTTCGAGTACACCACCAACATGGCCAGTGCCTATCCCACTTCTATGCCTCCTTGAAAAAACGCTGCTGGCGATGATGAAAGAGGATGTGGCACAGGAAGAGGAAGAGGGATCATTTCGTAGGGTTTCCGGCCAGTCAGTCATTCACAAGTGGCTCCGAGGGTGGGTTCCTGCACCCACAAACGCCAGTTACACAATTGAACAGCCAGGGCACAGTTCTAGAGGATGACGAGGTGGAGGATGAGGAGGAGGAGATGGAGGAGGAGGAACCGTGTTCACAGCAGGGTGGAACCCAGACCAGCTCATGGCCATCACTGGTGCGTGGCTGGGGGGATACAGAGGACACAGACGATACACCTCCCACAGAGGACAGTTTTTCGTTGCCTCTGGGCAGCCTTGCACACATGAGCGATTACATGCTGCAGTGTCTCCGCAACGACCGCCGAGTTGCCCACATTCTAACTTGTGCTGATTACTGGGTGGCCACTCTGATGGATCCCCGTTACAAGATCAACGTACCGTCCTTAATTCCCTCACTGGAGCGTGATCGTAAGATGCGCGAGTACAAGCGCACTGTTACGACCAGAGGATGTGGATCCTCTGTGTCAGCTGATAGAGGACTGGGAAATAGTCCAATATTGCTGACTGCTGACTCTCAGAGACAGGACCCTGGTGTCTGCACTCAGGGCCGCTGATAGGCCAGTACAGCTGGCCCAGTTGTACCGGGCCCGGCTGGCAGGGGGGCCCGGGCTGCCGACTCCCGAGCCATTTTAATTTTTTTGCTGCGCGCTTCTAAAGGTTAAAGGGGCGGGGACTGAGTCAGTGACGTCACGGGGGAAGCCTCTCTGGGCGGCGCTGTAATCGGCTGGTGCGCTGGAGGCCGGGGAGATCCTCCTGCTGCAGTGTTGTTGTGCCGAACGAGCGCTCAGGCTGGTGCTCCGGGGGTAGCGCAAGTTGGAAACGGCAGATCAAAGGGGGTGGATCAGGCTGATGTGCTGATATCGTAGTGGCGATCTCCAGTAACAGCAGGCAGTGTGGGGGCGGCGCTCACTCACTGACGTCACACGCTTCTCCTCCCACTAGGCGGCGCAGGCGCGTGACGTCAGTGAGTGAGCGCTGCCGCCCGCACTTGTTACTGGAGGGTGGAGGGAGGAGGCAGGAGCTGAATGTAAGGTCGGTATGTGTCATCCACAGATCCCCCCATAACAGTGCCATCCACAGATCCCCTCCATAACAGTGCCAGATCCACAGATCCTCTCCATAACAGTGCCATCCACAGATCCCCTCCATAACAGTGCCATCCACAGATCCCCTCCATAACAGTGCCATCCACAGATCCCCTCCATAACAGTGCCATCCACAGATCCCCTCCATAACAGTGCCATCCACAGATCCCCTCCATAACAGTGCCATCCACAGATCCCCTCCATAACAGTGCCATCCACAGATCCCCTCCATAACAGTGCCATCCACAGATCCCCCCATAACAGTGCCATCCACAGATCCCCTCCATAACAGTGCCAGATCCACAGATCCTCTCCATAACAGTGCCATCCACAGATCCCCTCCATAACAGTGCCATCCACAGATCCCCTCCATAACAGTGCCATCCACAGATCCCCTCCATAACAGTGCCATCCACAGATCCCCTCCATAACAGTGCCATCCACAGATCCCCTCCATAACAGTGCCATCCACAGATCCCCTCCATAACAGTGCCATCCACAGATCCCCTCCATAAAAGTGCCATTCACAGATCCCCTCCATAAAAGTGCCATTCACAGATCCCCTCCATAACAGTGCCATTCACAGATCCCCTCCATAACAGCGCCATTCACAGACGACCCCCCAGCGCCATAAATATCACTTGTAGACAAATCTGCATGTTGTTTCAAGGCGGCGTCTGGGGAGGGGCCAAGGGCGGGGCCAGGGGTGTGGCTGAAGGAGGGATCAGGGGGTGGAGCTGAAGGGGGCCCCGTCATGTATGCTGTACGGGGCCCCATGATTTCTATCAGCGGCCCTGTCTGCACTGGTTACCTTGAATGCAGCTACCTGCAGTAGTGTGAACAGAGTCCAACAAAGGCAGAATAAAGGAACAGATGGTCTTTACTGGCAGACAGTATTCAAAAGTCACTTGACAGATACAGGCAACACAAAGTTCAGAGCAATATAGCATGCAGATATAAGCAGTCTCATAGGCAGCGCAGGGTCTGGATCCAGGCAGACTTACAGGAGGAGATGGGCAGATGCATAGTCAGGCAGTGCAGATATTAGCAGTCTCGTTGTCAGGCAGTGCAGATATAAGCAGTCTCATAGGCAGTGCAGTATCTGGATCCAGGCAGACTTACAGGAGGAGATGGGCAGACGCGTAGTCAGGCAGTGCAGAGGTCTATAATCCAGGTGATCCAATAAACAGACAGCAGGCAGATGCGTAGTCAAACGAAGCAGAGGTCAGAATCCAGGAAATCCAATAAACAGACACAGAGGAATGCTTCAGCGGGAGTCAAGAGGTACAACAACCACGCTTGGGCACTTCATTATGAGTGAAGCTGCCTTAAATACAAATAGTCCCGCCTCCGGGTGGGGATGGTAATCAGGAACCAGCTGCCTACTCCTATAAGAAAGGGAGAGGTGCGCGCGCGCGCGCATGCTATAGCGCATCAGATGACACCTGGCAAAGAGGACGGATGCGGCGGTATGCTGGCGGGCACCTGCGTCTCCTACAAGGTAAGCCAGTACTGGGACCCATAGTGCTGCAATGTGTAGACAGCGATCTGCCACCCTGCAGTGGAGATGCAGATCCCATACTGACAGTACCCCCCCTCTTACGCCCCCTCCTCCACACGGCTGACCTGGAGAGGAATTTCTTCAGCAACAGAGGGGCATGAATATTCTCTGCAGATTCCCATGACCTTTCTTCAGGCCCGTAGCCCTTCCAGTCCACCAAATAGAAGGTCTTACCTCTGATAATCCTCCTGTCTAGAATGTCCTTAACTTCAAACTCATCATCCATAGTGACAGGAGGAGGGTTCTGTGAAGTGCCTTTGCAAAACCTGTTAAAGACAGCTGGCTTAAGTAACGAAACATGAAATGAGTTGGGAATCCGCAAGGTAGCAGGTAGTTTGAGCTTGTAGGCAACAGGATTAATTTTCTTGATCACAGAAAAAGGTCCCAAGAATCGCCAGAGCCAGTTTGTAAGAGGGAAGTCTGAGACGGATATTCTTAGAAGAAAGCCATACCTTGTCTCCAATGGCAAACTGAGGAGGAAGTCTGCGCCTCTTATCCGCAGACCTTTTCATCTGGTCTGCTGCTCTCCGAAGCGATACTTTAGTGTCAGACCAGACCTGAGACAGCTGCTCCACACAGGAATCTGCCGCAGGAACTCCAGAAGAAGGCCGCACGGGAAGAGGAACACTTGGATGTCGTCCATAGACCACAAAAAATGGAGATTTACCTGTGGCTTGGTTGACACTATTGTTATGAGCAAATTCCGCCCAGGAAAGATGCTTCACCCAGTCATCCTGATGGGCATTAGTGAAATGTCGCAGGAAGCTGACCAATATTTGGTTCATGCGTTCCACCTGGCCGTTAGACTGTGGATGATAGGCAGAAGAAAAGTCCAAAGAGACATTCAGAGACTTACATAAAGATCTCCAGAACCGGGAGGTGAATTGTACTCCTCTATCCGAGACGATATGGAGGGGAAATCCATGAAGGCGGAAGATATGTAAAATGAATAGCTCAGCCAGACGAGGAGCAGATGGCAGACCTGGAAGCGGAATAAAGTGCGACATCTTAGAAAAACGGTCAACGACAACCCAAATGACTGTACAGCCCTCTGAGACAGGTAAATCGGTTATGAAGTCCATACCAATATGCTGCCAGGGGACCTCAGGCACCGGAAGAGGCAATAATAAACCTGCAGGTTTCAGTCTGGGAGACTTATTCTGAGCACACAAGGTACAGGAAGCCACAAAGTCTACAATATCCGCGGTTATGGATGGCCACCAGTAATGTCTGGAGATGAGATTCAAGGTCCCCCGTTGACCTGGATGGCCAGCAATCTTGGATGAATGCCCCCACCATAAAACCTTCCTTCGTTTAGATTCCGGAACAAAGATCTTACCTGTGGGAACCTTGGACAGGTTAACTGTAGCCACTGGGACTACTTTAGTTGGTTCAATGATGAACTGGGGTTCGTCTTCTGAATCTGTGGTTTCAAAGGACCTCGAGAGAGCGTCCGCTTTGATATTTTTGTCAGCGGACCGAAAATGCAATTGAAAATTAAAATCGGGCAAAGAAGAGAGACCAACGGGCCTGATGAGGATTAAGTCGTTGAGCTGTCTGCAAATAGGTGAGGTTCTTATGATCGGTGTAAATTATGACCGGTAGGCTAGAACCTTCCAGAAGATATCTCCATTCCTCTAGAGCCAACTTAATTGCTAGGAGTTCCCTGTCCCCAATAGAATAGTTTTTTTCGGCAGTGGAAAATAACTTAGAAAAAAAACCACAAGGAGACATACGACCTGAGGCATTCTTCTGTGACAGGACTGCCCCGGCTCCCACGGAGGATGCGTCCACCTCCAAGAAGAACTGTTTGTTGGGTTCTGGGCGTCTAAGGACTGGAGCTGAAGAAAAGGCTTGCTTGAGGGAGGAAAATGCCGTCTCTGCTTCAGGGGACCATTGTTTGGGATTGGCACCCTTCTTGGTCAGACCAGAAATAGGAGCTGTCAGGGTAGAAAAATTACGGATTAATTGACGATAATAATTGGCAAAACCCAAGAACCTTTGTATTGCCTTCAGGCCGGAGGGACGGGGCCAGTCGAGCACTGCTGCCACCTTTCCAGGATCCATTTTGAGACCATAATCCGAGATGATGTACCCCAGGAAGGGCAGGGACGACTTTTCAAAGACACACTTTTCCAATTTAGCGTACAGACGATTCTCTCGTAAGCGTTGTAAGACCATCTGCACATGCCTGCGATGAGTTCTGATGTCACTGGAAAAAATAAGAATATCATCCAAATAGACAACAACACAAGAATAGAGGAGATCTCGAAAAATGTCATTGACAAACTCCTGGAAGACAGCAGGGGCATTACTGAGCCCGAAGGGCATCACAAGGTATTTATAGTGGCCATCCCTGGTATTAAAAGCTGTCTTCCATTCGTCACCCTCACGAATCCGTATTAAATTATATGCCCCCGCAAGTCCAGCTTAGAGAAGATCCGAGCCCCACGGAGTCTATCAAATAATTCAGAAATTAACGGTAAAGGGTATTTATTCTTGATGGTGATCTTATTCAGACCACGGTAGTCTATACAGGGGCGAAGAAAAAAGAATCCTGCCCCTGCAGGTGAGGAAGACTTCCTGATGAAACCCCTCTCAAGGTTCTCCTTAATGTAATCTGCTGTTGCCTGCGATTCAGCAGGAGACGGGGGATAAACACGACCCCGAGGAGGAGAAGTCCCAGGTAGTAAATCAATTGGGCAGTCATAGGGGCGATGGGGAGGTAGTGTCTCAGCCTCTTTTTTATCGAATACATCCGCAAAGGAATGATAGACCACCGGCAAGGCCTCCAGGTTTTTAGGGAGGGATATAGAGACCCTTCGTTGAATAGAACATAAGCACTTGCCTTGGCACAGCTGACCCCATTGAAGAACCTCTCCAGAGCTCCACTCGATTACTGGATTGTGCATCCTAAGCCAGGGCAACCCCAGCAAAAGAGAATGGGACAGTTCAGGGAGCACATATAGAGAAATCTTTTCAACATGTAACCACCCTACCTGCAGTTCCAACGGCTCAGTGATGAACCGGACTGGATCCGTCAGTACTTGTCCACTGACGGCAGTCACCAGCAGGGGATTTTTAAGCAGGCGTACAGGAATGTGGTATTGACTCACCATAGCTTGGTGTATGAAGTTCCCCGCAGACCCGGAATCTAAGGAAGCAGATATGGAGACCTTGATGCCCCCAAGAACCAGAGTCACAGGAATTTGGAGAGTGGAACAGTTTTCGCCTAGGGCCGCCTCTCCCAAAGACCCTAAGCATTGGAGTTTCCCGACTTCTGGGGACAGTTGCGGACACGGTGACCCGGACCACCACAGTAGAGGCAGAGTCCAGAAGACATGCGAAGACGACGTTCCTCATCCGAGAGCCGAGTGGAATTCACCTACATGGGTTCAGGATCCGAAAAGGAGGTGCGTAATGGAGGTTGAGACGTATTAACCTTAAACAGTTGTTGTGGAAGTCTTTTTTCTCGACGGGCCTCACGAGCTCGCTCCGAAAACCGTATGTCGATTTTAATAGCCAGAGAGATCAGAGCCTCAAGGGAGGTAGGCACATCACAACCTGCAAGTTCATCCTTAATACGTCCAGATAAACCTTCCCAAAAGGCCGCCACCAAAGCCTCCTCATTCCACAAAACTTCAGACGCTAAGGTGCGGAACTGAATAGCATATTGGCCCACCGACCAGCTTCCTTGACGGACGTGCAGCAGAGAGGAGGCCGCAGAAGAAGCTCGACCTGACTCCTCAAACACCCTCTTAAAAGAGTCCATAAATAGTGCCACATTATTGGTGATAGGACCAGATCTCTCCCATATTGGATTCGCCCAGGCCAGAGCCTCACCCTCGAGATGAGAGATAATGAACGCCACTTTAGCGCGGTCTGATTGAAAGTGATGAGGAAGCAGTTCAAAGTGAATTGTACACTGGTTAAGAAACCCACGACAGACTTTCGGGTTGCCGCTGTAACGGGGCGGAGCAGATAATCGTGGTCCGGAAATGCTTGGCTGTGCTGCAGCCGCAACAGGGACAGCAGAAGCAGTAGGAGCCTGTGCAGACTGTGCTGTAGAAAGGGAGTCCAGGCGAGCAGCTACATGCTGCAAGTAATTAATCACTTGTTTCTGGGTGGTACGCTGTTGTTCAAGTTCATGTAGTAGTTCAGACATTCCTGGTTTAGAGCCAGCGGAATCCATGGCCCAAGCGTACTGTTACGACCAGAGGATGTGGATCCTCTGTGTCAGCTGATAGAGGACTGGGAATTAGTCCAATATTGCTGACTGCTGACTCTCAGAGACAGGACCCTGGTGTCTGCACTGGTTACCTTGAATGCAGCTACCTGCAGTAGTGTGAACAGAGTCCAACAAAGGCAGAATAAAGGAACAGATGGTCTTTACTGGCAGACAGTATTCAAAAGTCACTTGACAGATACAGGCAACACAAAGTTCAGAGCAATATAGCATGCAGATATAAGCAGTCTCATAGGCAGCGCAGGGTCTGGATCCAGGCAGACTTACAGGAGGAGATGGGCAGATGCATAGTCAGGCAGTGCAGATATAAGCAGTCTCGTCAGGCAGTGCAGATATAAGCAGTCTCATAGGCAGTGCAGTATCTGGATCCAGGCAGACTTACAGGAGGAGATGGGCAGACGCGTAGTCAGGCAGTGCAGAGGTCTATAATCCAGGTGATCCAATAAACAGACAGCAGGCAGATGCGTAGTCAAACGAAGCAGAGGTCAGAATCCAGGAAATCCAATAAACAGACACAGAGGAATGCTTCAGCGGGAGTCAAGAGGTACAACAACCACGCTTGGGCACTTCATTATGAGTGAAGCTGCCTTAAATACAAATAGTCCCGCCTCCGGGTGGGGATGGTAATCAGGAACCAGCTGCCTACTCCTATAAGAAAGGGAGAGGTGCGCGCGCGCATGCTATAGCGCATCAGATGACACCTGGCAAAGAGGACGGATGCGGCGGTATGCTGGCGGGCACCTGCGTCTCCTACAAGGTAAGCCAGTACTGGGACCCATAGTGTTGCAATGTGTAGACAGCGATCTGCCACCCTGCAGTGGAGATGCAGATCCCATACTGACACGCACACTTGTAGACGCGCTGCTTGTGGCATTCCCACCTGACAATGGGGGCACAGTGGAACCACAAGGCGAAGGCAGAGAAAGAGGAAGAGGTCGCCAACGCAGCTGGGGCACCGCCAGCACCTCAGAAGGCAGGGTTAGCATGGCCGAAATGTGGAAAAGCTTTGTCAGCATGCCACAACAACCAGCACCACCAGCTGATATGGAACGTCTTAGCAGGAGGCAGCATTTCACCAACATGGTGGAGCAGTATGTGTGCACACGTCTACACGTACTGATTGACTGGTCTGCCCCCTTCAACTTCTGGGTCTCCAAATTGGGCCCATGGTCTGAGCTTGCCCTTTATGCCTTGGAGGTGCTGGCCTGCCCTGCAGCCAGTGTATTATCTGAACGTGTGTTTAGCATGGCAGGGGGCGTCATCACAGACAATCGCAGCCGCCTCTCCACAGCCAATGTGGACAAGCTCACGTTCCTTAAAATGAACCAGGCATGGATCCCACAGGACTTGTCCGTAACTTGTGCAGAATACACATTTTTACCGGCCTTAACCAACCATTGTTATACTACAGCGCAATTGCTCATTCTTGTATTGGATATTTCACACTCTTTTGGAGTGTACCCTAATTAAAAAAATTAAAACCAAAAACCAGTGTTGGCTACCTCGTCCTCCTCCACTGCTGCTTCCACCTACACCGCTACGTCCACCGCCTCCTCAAACTCCTACTCCATATGGACCTCCACCTCATAAATCAAGTTTTTATTATTTTATTTGTACGTATTTTATTTTGTCATTTCACAAATGTGTCACATTTTCGGGTGAAATTCACCAATTTTGGGTGTTTAGTACCACTGCTATACCTAGTAGACAGGTTCAAAAAATTCACTAATTTGTCTGTTACATTTTCAGGTGAAATTCACCAATTTTTGGGTGTGAGGTACCACTGCTATACCTAGTAGACAGGTAAAAAAAAAAAAATCACTAATTTGTCTGTTACATTTTCAGGTGAAATTCACAAATTTTTGGGTGTAATATACCCCTCCTCTACCTAGTTGACAGCTTAATAAATGTAACTATTTTTTCTTTTACATTTTCGGGTGACAATAAACATTTTTTTTCTGTCATAGACCCCTGCTCTACCAAGTAGACAGGTTAATAAATTTCACGAATTCTGTTACATTCTTGGGTTGACATTTTACAATTTTGGACGTGAATAAACCCCTGCTCTGCATAGGTGACAGGGAATAAAATTTCTGAAATTCTTCTTTAATTGATGCGCGCCACCTCCTTTCATTCAATGCTTAAACTTTAACAAGTTGTCCCACATTTGCGCTTCAATAATTTGTCACTCATTTGCGCTTTAATAATTTGCCCCACATTTGAGCTTCAATAATTTGTCCCACATTTGCGCTTCAATAACTTTCCCCATATTTCCGCTCGATCCAAAAAAAATGTAATCCATTGATCTGCCTTGAATGTGGTCTCTCTTTCTCACGCTCCATCTCCGGGGTGGAACCCTGATTCGCCGATAACCGTGATCAACATGGCAGGCTCAGAAAAGAACATCGAAAGTTGATAAAGAAGATATCCAAATGGATGGTGGACGTCACGGGGGCACCTCTGCATAGGTGACAGGAACATAAATTTTAAAAATCTTCTGTTACATTGTCAGGTGACATTTTACAAATTTTGCCGGATAGAAACCCGTGCTCTGCATAGGTGACAGGGAATACAATTTCAGAAATTCTTCTTTAATTCATGCTTGCCACCTCCTTTCTTTCAATGCTTAAACTTTAACAAGTTGTCCCACATTTGCGCTTCAATAATTTGTCCCACATTTGCGCTTCAATAATTTGCCCCACATTTGCGCTTCGATAACTTTTCCCATATTTCCGCTCGATCAAAAAAAAAATTTAATCCATTTATCTCCTTTGGATGTGGTCTCTTTCTCACGCTGCCTCTCCGGTGTGGAACCCTGATTTGCCGATAACAGTGATCAACATAGTAGGCTCAGAACGGAACATCGAAAGATATCCAAATGGATGGTGGATGTCACAGGGACGTGCGATTAGGCAGAAGTTATCTAGAGTCAACAAAGCGGCAGCAGGGCCTCTCCTGGCTAACGTTTCCAAATCAAAAATACCACAGTGACATTCCCTTCAATTTTTTATTAATCATTCCAATAACAGGGCATCTTAAGAGTACTGTATTGTTATTTATCGTCACTACCTCCCTGAGTCGGGAGTGGGTAATTGCCGCGTGCCCCCTCCTTTCCTTTAATTCTTCAGTTTTAACAGCTTTTCCCACATTTTCGCTCGATCACAATTCAATGTCATGCATTGATCTCCCTTGGATGTGGTCTCTCTTTCTCACGCTCCCTCTCCGGGGTGGAACCCTGATTCGCGGCTAACCGTGATCAACATGGTAGGCGCAGAAAAGAACATCGAAAGTTGATAGAGCAGATATCCAATTGGATCGTGAACACCACGGGGACGTGCGACATGGTAGGGCAGTATGTTTGCACACGCCTACACGAACTGACTGATGGTTCTGCCCCCTGCAACTTCTGGGTCTCCAAATTGGGCACATGGCCTGAGCTTGCCCTTTACGCCTTGCAGGTGCTGGCTTGCCCTGCAGCCAGTGTATTGTCTGAACGTGTGTTTAGCATGACTGGAGGGGGTTATCACAGGTTATATTTCCCAATGTTTTGGAGTGTACCTGAATTTAAAAAAAGAAAAAAAAAATTAAAACAAAAAAAGAGTGTAGGCTACCACCTCCTCCTCCTCCACCGCCGCTTCCACCTACACTGCCTCCCCAACCTCCTACTCCATATGGACCTCGTCTTTCTAGATCAAGATTATTAGTTTTAATTTGTACGTATTTTATGTTATTTAAAGTCATTTCCCTATCCACATTTGTTTGCAGAGCACTTGCCATGCTCTTAACCACATTTTGATGCTATTTGCAGCCCTCTAGCCCTTTCCATTACATTTTTACACCCATTTTAGTGCTCAAAAGTTCGGGTCCCCATTGACTTCAATGTGGTTCGGGGTCAAGTTCGGGTCCCGAACTCGAACTTTAGGTGTCCGCTCAACTCTAGTCTTGGCCATAGTGGAGTTTGGAGTGTGATTGTTTGAGGTTGTGGACAGGTGTCTTTTATACTGATAAGTTCAAACAGGTGCCATTAATACAGGTAACGAGTGGAAGACAGAGGAGCCTCTTAAAGAAGAAGTTACAGGTCTGTGAGAGCCAGAAATCTTGCTTGTTTGTAGGTGACCAAATACTTATTTTACCGAGGAATTTACCAATTAATTCATTAGAAATCCTACAATGTGATTTCCTGTATTCTTTCCCCCCATTCTGTCATAGTTGAAGTTTACCTACGATGAAAATTACAGACCTCTCATCTTTTTAAGTGGTAGAACTTGCATAATTGGTTGCTGACTAAAAGGAGAAGGAGGAGGAGGAGGAGGCAACCATATACTCTTTTTATGGTGGAAAAGGTGCATGGGAATACACTGCAGTAGATTTAGTTCATTATAAATGATTGATTGAAATTGCCTTTATGTTCATCATCAGCTCAGCTCTCCTATGGTGGATTGAGAAGTCAGGGGCAATCCAGCCCTTGTTCATTTTTATCTGAGTCAACCTGTCAGCATTGCCAATGGACAAGCGGATACGCTTAACTGTTATAATGCCACCAGCAGTACTAAATACACGCTCAGACAAAACTCTGGCGACAGGGCAGGCCAGGACCTCCAAGGCGTAGAGCGCAAGTTCGTGCCACGTGTCCAGCTTGGACACCCAGTAGTTGCAAGGCACTGAGGGATCATTTAGGACGCTGACACGGTCTGATATGTATTCCTTCACCATCTTCCAAAACTTTTCCCTCCTTGTACCACTAGGCCACGCTTCAGGGTGAGGTTGCTGGTGGGGTGTCATGAAAGTGTCCCATGCCTTGGAGAGTGTTGCCCTGCCTTTGTTGGAACTGCTGTGTGTTCCCCTTGTCTCCCTTCCTTGCTTGCCTAAGGAAGTACGGACTGCGCCGGCCACATTGTCAGATGGAACAATCTCCCAACAAGTACCTTCTGGTATTGCACCGTTTTACTCGTCCTCTCCACCACAGGAATGAGAAATGAGAAGTTCTCTTTGTCGAGAAGGGTGAACACCCAGTAATCCGTGTTATCTAAAATGCGCATAACGTGAGGGTCATGGGAAAGGCAGCCTAACATGAAGTCAGCCATGTGTGCCAGAGTACCAACAGGCAAGACGTCTATGTCGACATCAGGATGACTCTCCATCTCCTCATCCTCCTCCTCCTCTTCTGCCCATCCACGCTGAACAGATGGAATTAAAGTTCCATGGGTACTACCCTCTGTAGCAGAGGCAACTGTCTCCAGCTCCTCCTCCTCCTCAGGGTCCAATTCGCGCTGAGAAGACAAACTGAGGGTGGGCTGGCTATCACCCTGTGTAATGTCCTCCCCCATTTCCTCGTCTACCACATTCTGAGTGTCGTCCTTAATTGTGAGCAGTGATCGTTTGAGTAGACACAGCAGTGGGATGGTTACGCTGATAATAGCGTTATCGCCACTAACCATCTGTGTGGATTCATCAAAGTTTTTTAAAACCTCACAGGGGTCTGACATCAATGCCCACTCCTTGCTTGTGAATAGTGGCAGTTGACTCGAAAGGCGACGACCATGTTGCAGCTGGTATTCCACAACTGCCCTCTGCTGTTAACAAACCCTGGCCAACATGTGGAACGTAGAGTACCAGCACGTTCTCACGTCGCACAACAGTCGGTGAGCTGGAAGCCTCAAGCGCTACTGCAGTGTTGACAGACCGGCTGAAGCTGTGGACGACTTGCGGAAATGGGCACACACGTGGCGCGCCTTCACTAGTAGCTCTGGCAAATTGGGGTAGGTTTAGATAAACTGCTGAACCACTAAGTTTAAGACGTGGGCTAGGCATGGGATGTGTGTCAGGTTGCCGAGCTCCAAAGCCGCCACCAAGTTACGGCCATTGTCAGACACAACCATACCTGGTTGTAGATTGTGTGGAGAGACCCACAGCTCGGTCTGGTCCCTTATACCCTGCCACTGCTCTGGGGTGGTGTGCTGTTTGTCCCCTAAGCAGATCAACTTCAGCACAGCCTGTTGACGCTTACCCACAGCAGTGCTACACTGCTTCCAGCTAGCGACTGATCGCTTACTACTGCTGGAGGTGGAAGTGGAGGAGGAGAAGTGGGGGTTGGAGCCAGTAACATAGATGCTGGTGGAGACCCTGATAGATGTAGGGCCCGAAATCCTGGACGTGGGTAGCACCTGTGCCATCCCAGGGTAAGACTCACTCCCGGCCTCCACAACATTCAGCCAGAGTGTCGTCAGGGCAGGGCACGGGTGATGTTCTGGGACACATGCTGGTGTAAGGCGGGAACAGCACACCATGAAAAATACTGGCGGCTGGGGACTGCGTACCGAGGGACGGCCGCCGACATCAGGCTGCGGAAGGCCTCAGTCTCCACAAGCCTAAAAGGGAACATATCAAGGGCCAGTAATTTGGAAAGTTGTGCATTTAGTACCATGGCCTGTGGGTGGCTGGGTATTTGCGCTTGCGTCAAATGACTGTGTTATGGACATTTGGACGCTGCGCTGGGACAGGGAAGTGGATGTTGTTGCTGATGGTTCATGCGTAGGTCCAGGTGCAGGGCGAGGGGATTGGCCAGCAGTGCGTAACACAGGGGAAGAGGAGGCAGTGGTGTGACCCGCAGCCAGGCGTTCGGCCCACTTATTAGGGTCCTTGGATGCCATGTGGCGGATCATGCTGGTGGTGGTGAGGTTGCTAATGTTCACGCCCCGGCTCATTTTGGCACGGCACAGGTTGCAAACTACCACTCTTTTGTCGTCTGCACTTTCCTCAAAAAAGCGCCATACTGAGGAACACCTACTCCTTGGCAAGGTAGATTTACGCATAGGGGTGCTCGGTGTAACGGTTGCGGGCCTATTTGTTGTGGGCCGACTTCTCCCTTTTGTAACCCCACTGCCTCTTCCAGCCTGATGCGGTGCTGCGGATCCCTCCCCCTGTGTACTGCTGTCCTCGCTCGACTTTTCACCTACCCATGTTAGGTCAGTGACCTCATCGTCAACCACTTCCTCTTTCACTTCCTCACTCTGCTTATCCTCCTGACTTGACCTAACCACAACCTCAGTGATTGACAACTGTGTCTCATCATCATCCACCTCATGAAAGAAAGATTGCCGTTCACCACCATCATCTTCTTGAGACTGTGAAGGCTCAAGAGGTTGGGAATCAGGGCAAAATATGTCAGGTCCCTCTTTAAGCGTGCAGGGTGCGAGGGCCAAATGTAATAGTTGATCAGAGTGAGAATTCGGTTGACCAAACTCTTGCCTACAGAGACTGGACTTGGTGGAAGAGAGGGTGGTGCTTGACCGACTGGAAGCATTATCTTCAGCAATCCAACCGACCAACTGTTCGCACTGGTCCGACTTGGACAGTGTTGTCCTGCGCTGGCCAGTTAAGGTGGACATAAAGCTGGGTACGGTGGATGTTTTTTTTTTTTTTCTGGTGCACTGGCAGCAGGCACAGTTTCATTGTGCCCAGGGCCACGGCCTCTGCGTGGACCATCAGCATCACGCCCACTTCCCCGTCCCTTAGTGCTCTTCTTCATATTAATTGTTTTGTCACTAGATGCGGCGCAGATGCTTTTACAGTCCGCTAAAGACAAAGTTTTCAGAGGCAGGACAGCATATGTCACAGAAACCCACAGAAAATGGACACTATATTAGGCCCGGATTAGTTAAATTTGCCCTAAAGAAACAGTTTTCGGATAGATTCTATATACAGTACAGACCAAAAGTTTGGACACACCTTCTCATTCAAAGAGTTTTCTTTATTTTCATGACTATGAAGGCATCAAAACTATGAATTAACACATGTGGAATTATATACATAAACAAGTGTGAAGCAACTGAAAATATGTCATATTCTAGGTTCTTCAAAGTAGCCACCTTTTGCTTTGATTACTGCCTTGCACACTCTTGGCATTCTCTTGATGAGCTTCAAGAGGTAGTCCCCTGAAATGGTCTTCCAACAGTCTTGAAGGAGTTCCCAGAGATGCTTAGCACTTGTTGGACCTTTTGCCTTCACTCTGCGGTCCAGCTCACCCCAAACCATCTCGATTGGGTTCAGATCCGGTGACTGTGGAGGCCAGGTCATCTGGCGCAGCACCCATCACTCTCCTTCATGGTCAAATAGCCCTTACTTTTCAAAGTTTTCCCAATTTTTCGGCTGACTGACTGACCTTCATTTCTTAAAGTAATGATGGCCACTCGTTTTTCTTTACTTAGCTGCTTTTTTCTTGCCATAATACAAATTCTAACAGTCTATTCAGTCAGACTATCAGCTGTGTATCCACCTGACTTCTCCTCAACGCAACTGATGGTCCCAACCCCATTTATAAGGCAAGAAATCCCACTTATTAAACCTGACAGGGCACACTTGTAAAGTGAAAACCATTTCAGGGGACTACCTCTTGAAGCTCATCAAGAGAATGCCAAGAGTGTGCAAAGCAGTAATCAAAGCAAAAGGTGGCTACTTTGAAGAACCTAGAATATGACATATTTTCAGTTGTTTCACACTTGTTTGTTATGAATATAATTCCACATGTGTTAATTCATAGTTTTGATGCCTTCAGTGTGAATCTACAATTTTCATAGTCATGAAAATAAAGAAAACTCTTTGAATGAGAAGGTGTGTCCAAACTTTTGGTCTGTACTGTATGTCACAGAAAGCCACACACTATGGACACTAAGTTAGGCCCATATTATTTAAATTTACGGTAAAGAAGCCGTTTTCAGATGGCGTACTGTATATATCACAGAAAGTCACACACTATGGATACTAGATTAGGCCCAGATTAGTTAAATTTACGACAAAGAAACAGATTTCGGATGGAGTACTGTATATGTCACGGACGTGTATTACACACACACACACACACACACTACAGAGACAGTAGATGAGGGCTGGCCCCTGATTATTTAAATTTACGCTAAAGAAACAGTTTTCGGATGGTGTACTGTATAGGTCACAGAAAGCCACATACTATGAACACTAAATTAGAACCAGATTAGTTAAATCTGCCCTAAAAAAACTGTTTTCGGATGGGGTACTGTATATGTCACAGAAAACAACACACTATGGACACTAGATTAGGCCCAGATTGGACTTCAGTCGTAATTTTCTATTTGATTACTTGTCATCCCAGCGACAACTGTTATAGGTTCAACAACTTTTGAGAGTTTGATTTTTTTTACATTAACACTTGATTATTTTATAATCTTATTGTAATACATGACATTTAATGCTATGTATATCAATTTTATTTTTTGTATGTGACATTGATTTGCATTATTATTTCATTATAAAAAAGAATGATGCTTTTTGAACTTGAAAAACTTGAATAAAGAAAGAATTTAAACAGATTAGTTAAATTTGCCCTAAAGAAACAGTTTACGGATGGCGTACTGTATATGTCACAGAAAGCCACACACTATGAACACTAGATTAGGCCCAGATTATTTAAATTTACACTAAAGAAACTGTTTACAGATGGTGTACTGTATATGTCGCAGAAAGCCACATACTATGGACACTAGATTAGGCCCTGAAAAGTTAAATTTTCCCTAAAGAAACAGTTTTCGGATGGCGTACTGTATATGACACCGAAAAAAAGACAGTAGATGAGGGCTGGCCCCTGATTATTTAAATTTACTCTAAATAAACTGTTTTCGGATGGCATACTGTATATGTCACAGAAAACAACACTATGGACACTAAATTAGGCCAATATTATTTAAATTTACGCTAAAGAAACATTTTTCGGATGGCGTACTGTATATGTCACAGAAAGCCACATACTATGGACACCAGATTAGGCCCAGATTAATTACATTTGCCCTAAAGAAACAGTTTTCGGATGGAGTACTGTTAATGTCACGGATGTGCATTACACCCACACACTGCAGAGACAATAGATGAGGGCTGGCCGCTGATTATTTAAATTTACGCTAAAGAAACAGTTTTCGGATGGCATACTGTATGTCACAGAAAGACACACACTATGGATACTACAATAGGCGAAGATTCGTTAAATTTGCCCTAAAGAAACTGTTTTCGGATGGTGTACTGTATATGTCACAGAAAGCCACACACTATGGACACTAAATTAGGCCCAGATTATTTAAATTGTTTTTAAAATAATGTCTTATTTATTTGAAAAGTGGATGCTTTAGACATATTCTGAAAAAGTACCATCTCAATCTGGTTTATTTGATAAGTACACTTGATAAATGTCAGATTCAAACAATCTTTGTCATGAGCTCACAAGTAATGTGCACTTCTTATTTATGTTCCCACTGTAATCACCCACGTGATTGACTTATTCTTGTACTTTTGGGATCTATCACTGTTATACAGAACCTTCAACTGCACTGTTTGTAACAGTTATTACCGATTTCAGTTTTTTTTTTTTTTTTTTATAAAAACAGAATTTACACAGATTATTAAAATTTGCCCTAAAGATACAGTTTTCGGATGGTGTACTGTATATGTCACAGAAGAAAACACACTATGGACACTAGATTAGGCCCATATTATTTAAATTAACGCTAAAGAAACAGTTTATGGATGGCGTACTGTATATGTCACAGAAAGCCACACACTATGGACACTAGATTAGGACCAGATTATTAAAATTTACGCTAAATGAAACAGTTTTCGGATAGAGTGCTGTATATGTCACGGATGTGTATTACACGCACACACTACAGAGACAGTAGATGAGGGTTTGCCCCTGATTATTTAAATGTACGCTAAAGAAACAGTTTTCGGATGGAATACTGTATATGTCACAGAAAACACACAATGGAAACCAGATTATGCCCATTGTATTTAAATTTACACTAAAGAAACCGTTTTCGGATGGCATACTGTATATGTCACAGAAAGCCACACACTATGGACACTAGATTAGGCCCAGATTATTTAAATTTACTCTAAATGTAACAGTTTTCGGATGGCGTACTGTATATGTCACGGATGTGTATTACACACACACACTACAGAGACAGTAGATGAGGGCTGGCCCCAGATTAGTTACATTTGCCCTAAAGAATCAGTTTTCAGATAGCGTACTGTATATGCCACACACTATGGACACTAGATTAGGCCCAGATTATTCCAATTTAGAAGTATGTGTATTACACGCACACTATTGACAATAAATGTGGCGCTGATTATTTGAATTTACGTAAAAAAACACAGTCTGCGGATGATGTACAGTATATGTCACTAATAGGTATTAAAGAAAAATAAATTGCTGCTGTCAAACACACACATAGTAGTCCTTAAAAGGACTTTGGGGTCTTTGAAAATATTTTGGTAGTAAAAACAGCAAATTTCTCTCTATGCACTATCTCTCCCTTCCTCAGCACGAATGTCCCTGAGACTGATCAATTTAGCGCAGGTAAAAATATATTGCTGCTCTAAAAGTTTTTGAAAAGCTTTCTCCGAATAAAAACTGTTAAATTCGCTCCCTACACTATCTGTCCCTTCCTAAGCGCAGCTCTCCCTGACTCGCAATAAGCCGAACTCGCGTCATTGGGTGCTATATAGCACCCGATGACGTGTTCCGGCCAGCCAATCACTGTAATGCCAGTAGCCAACATGGCTACTGGCATTACAGTGATGGCAGTACTTACCTGCACGTTTATTGGATGCTTATCAGCCACGAAAAGTGCAGGAAGGAGACTCGAGCATGAAGCTCGAGCACATGCAGTATTCGGCCAAGTACCGCCATGTGCCGAGCATAGTGATGCTCGAGCCGAACAGGTATTCGGCTGAGCATGCTCGCTTATCACTATTTATTATGTAAAACTGAAACAAACAACCAGTCATATTTGGTATTGTTGAGTCTGTAACAACCTGCTCTATAAGGCCACACGGGCGAATTTTCCGCGTGGGTGCAATGCGTGACGTGAACGCATTGCACCCGCACTGAATCCTGACCCATTCATTTCAATGGGGCTGTGTACATGAGCAATGTATTTCACGCATCAACTGTGCATTGCGTAAAAATTAAAGCATGTTAGATATTCTTCGTTTTTCACGCAACGCAGGCCCCATAGATGTGAATAGGGCTGTGTGAAAATCGCATTGCATCCGCAAGCAAGTGTGGATGCAATGCGATTTTCACGGATGGTTGCTAAGGAGATGATGTGAATAAATAGGGATGAACCCCGGGACCCCATTAAAGTCCCTTTACTTTATTATTTTCCATTATAACATGGTTATAATAGAAAATAATAGCATTCTTTAATACAGAATGCTAAGTAAAATGACCATTAAGGGTTAAAAAATAATTTTAAAAAATACTCCTCATCCACTTGATCGCGCAGCCGTTATCGTCTTCATTCTTCTTCTTGCAGGAGCTGCAAAAGGACCTGCGCTGACGTCACCGCGCCAAACACATGGTGAGTGCGATGATGTCAGCGCAGGACCTTTTGCAGGTCCTGCAAGAAGAAGAAAAAATATGATAACAGCTGGACGATCAAGTGGATTCGGTGAGTAATTTTTTTATTATTTTTTTAACCCTTAATCATCATGTTACTTAGCATTCTGCATTAAAGAATGCTATTATTTTCCATTATAACCATGTTATAATGGAAAATAATAAAATCTGCAGAACACCGAACCCAAACCTGAACTTCAGTGAAGAAGTCCAGGTTCGGGTCTGGGTACCAACATTCAGTTTTTCATCACGCTCGTGCAAAACGCATTAAAAGGCTTTGCACTTGCGCAGAAAAAACTGAACAACTCAACAAAATCTTAGACAAAACTGACTGAAATTGTGTGCGCACTCGCGCAGGCTTCCCGAAGTGCTCCCCCAAACCGCATCCGGTCCTCTTCCGCGACACCCGTGTGAAAGGGGCCTAAAAATACCACATGATCTAACCTGTCAGATGAATGTTGTAAATAACAAAACAAAAAACGGTGCCAAAACAGCTATTTCTTGTTACCTTGCCCCACAAAAAGTGTAATATAGAGCAACCAAAAATCATATGTACCCTAAACTAGTACCAACAAAACTTCCACTCTATCCCGTAGTTTCTAAAATGGGGTCATTTTTTGGGGAGTTTCTACTCTAGGGGTGCATCAGGGGGGCTTCAAATGGGACATGGTGTCAAAAAAAACAGTCTAGCAAAATCTGCCTTCCAAAAACCGTATGGCATTCCTTTCCTTCTGCGCTCTGCCGTGTGCCCGTACAGCAGTTTACGACCACATATGGGGTGTTTCTGTAAACTACAGAATCAGGGCAATAAATATTAATTTTTGTTTGGCTGTTAACACTTGCTTTGTTAATGCCAAAAAAGTGATATTCTAAAATTTCATTTACATTTTCCTTTAATTCTTGTGGAACACCTAAAGGGTTAAGAAATTTAGCAAAATCAGTTTTGAATACCTTGAGGGGTGTCGTTTCTAAAATGGGGCCATTTATGGATGGTTTCTATTGTGTAAGTCTCACAAAGTGACTTCAGACCTAAACTGGTCCTTAAAAAGTGGGTTTTGGAAATGTTCTCAAAATTTGCTTCTAAACTTCTAAGCCTTATAACGTCCCAAAAACAGAAAATGTCATTTACAAAATGATCCAGACATGAAGTAGACATATAGGAAATGTAAAGTAATAACTATTTTAGGAGGTATCACTATCTGTTTTGAAAGCAGAGAAATTGAAATCTTGAAAATTGTGAATTTTTCAAAATTTTTGGTAAATTTGGTATTTTTTATAAAGAAAAATGAAATATTTTGACTCAAATTTGCAACTGTCATGAAGTACAATATGTGACGAAAAATCTGTCTCAGAATGGTTTGGATAAGTAAAAGCGTTTTAAAGTTATCACCACATAAAGTGACACATGACAGATTTGCAAAAAATGGCCTGGTCCTTAAGGTGAAAAATTTTCTGAATGGGTTAATCAAAAAGGCTGAAACTCATGGAGGAGGAGAATGGCTTCTGAGATGTCTTCAAGAGGAGCGCAGCACTGAGGATCCAGATCTTCAATCAGCTAATCTAGTCTGCGCATCAGCCTCCAGCAGGATCGCAGTGCTGGACACAGGAAAAGACACCATCGCTGTGCACCGTCGCAGCAATGAGTCATAGCCATCCCCACACACAAAAAGGAGCAGGAAGAAAGAAGAGCTTTCTCACCACCACAAGACAGTGTAAAACAGAGGAATAATAATTATTCTGTGTCACACAGTGCGAGAAACATGGGGAGGAAGATGTCAGCAACTCCTCAACTGCCACCTACTTCAACAGCAAAGAAGGCTCATGCAGCTAACTGTGGGAGAACAGCAGTCAACACATGAAATATAAAGCATCCTTTTAATACAGACACCTTTTCAGGTGAAAAGGTGCAGCTATTTAAAAAATGTATTTCTTTTATGTCTCATAAAGAAACTATTAAGAATGCAAATACTGTATGGTCTTCCCCAGGCAGTCATCAGTCATCTTTCAAAAAGACAACAAATATTTTGCTACAATTAATTACCCCCCCCCCCCCCCCCCATATTACTAATGACAGATGTTTAATTGTTTATTCCCATCTTTGGAACTGGGCAGCGGTGTAAAAGAAACATCTGTAAAATAACTAATACATGCCAGATTTCTGCATTGGGATTCCATATGTCACATCAGACCAAAAAAAATAATTTGGAACAGAGAATTCATTGATATTTTTTCTCTTCTTCCATCTTCAAAAGAGACATTAAAGCTAGACAAAAAAGAGGAAGATGAGAGAAAAAAGAATCAACAAAAAACATTCTTAAATTAGCTTCAAGCATTTTGCATTTATTCGGCTGCACTAGGTGAGAAACATCCGAATCTTTGTGGCGGACTGTTTCATCACCTAGACAGCATTCTTGAAGCTTACAAAAATTTGTATGGTGTAACTATAATGAATTCTTTTGTCACAAACTAGCAGTATACCCGGATTTAAATTGGGGATTTAAGGATGTTGGCCTTTGGATCAACCTAATGTTGCCCCAAAGGACCAATCTTTTTTGTCATCAACAAAACCCCAAGAAAGGAATTTGCTTTGCCTTAAATGAGTCAGTATGTAGATGGAAAACAAATTGTAAATATAGACATGAACGTACTTTTTGCATCGGTAACCACTGTGGGGGGTTAGCTCTTCTCCGGTGGTCATTCTCACAGATACGGCTTCAGGACACCAGGTTTCAGGTCCAAACAGTGTATTTATTGTGCCACACCAGCAAAAACAAAACAATAAACACTCGCCCGTCCAGGCTCTAACTAAACACAAAATTCCTGACTCACCTAAGTCACCGTTCACACCCTGTGATCACATGCAGCTTTTACAGCCAATGTCCCACAGCTGGCTGTACAGGGCACAGTACGCCCATTGTCTCCAATCCAGTGTCTCTTGTGGGGGATTGGGGCTCAATAGTCCGCCTGACTATGGCCCTGCGTCCCTCCCAGGCGTCGCTTTGTCCCCCAACTCCAGGCTATCTCCCAGCCTTGTGGTCCCTCAGCCTTGCCCAGCGGAGACCACACAGTCAGAGCCTCCAGGCCTCTGTCCACAGGTAACACACTCCCCCCTTGCTGATACCCTGGGAGGTGCTTTATGCCAGGCTGAGTACCTCCAGCTGGTCTCCCCTGTCGTGGAATAGTGGTGTGGACCGCACTATCCAGCCCTTCCTTGCCTCTAACCTGTGTGAGACCTGTCACTGTCTCACACCACCCATCAACAAAATGCTTTAAAAAGCAAAGTTTGCAATTTTCACAAGGTAAAGAACTCAGGAAGGAAGTGACCCCACTGAACATCCCAAGACTCATACATTATTTAAAAATGTACCCAAACAAAACGATGGCGCAAATATTAATTGAGGGGTTCTCAATTGGTTTTTACGTACCTACTTTATCTGGTTCTGGTTGTACTTTCGTTAAAATTTTAAATCTGTTAATGTAAACAAAAATGTGGTTCAGGAAAAAATAGATAAAGATACGTATTTCTGCTGGTCCTTTTCATTAACCTCCTTTCTAAAATTTCATGTTGTCACCCTTCGGTTCAGTCCCTAAGAAAGAGGCTAATACTTATTGCCTCATTCATCATTTATCGTACCCAAAAGACAATTCTTTAAATTATTTAATTGACAAGAATTCTACAACAGTGCACTATGCTTCGTTTGACCAAGCATTATCTCTACTTAAAAAAGCAGGACATAATGCTCTACTGACAAAAACGGACATTAAATCTGCATTCAAGTTATTACTTATTAACCCGACGGGTTACAACTCATTAGGTTTTCTTTTTTAAGGAAAATACTACTACAACAAAGCACTACCTACGGGATTTTCTTTATCCTGTTTTTTACTTTGAGGCATTCTCCACCTTCTTGCAATAGATGCTGGAAAATCATTCAACAGGTGGAAAGGTTATCCACTACTTGGACGATTTTCTATTCATAAGTAAGTGTGATACCAACTAATGCATCAATTGACTTATGACTTTCAAAAACATATCTGACCACTTTCAAATTCCACTAGCCGAAGAAAAGATAGTTTACCCCACAAATAATATCACTTTTTTAGGTATTTCTATAGATACTGAAATTTTTTTCTTTAAAATACCGTAAGAAAAAACTTTTTCCTCTAGGATTTTATTAAACAACTTATTGACGGCAAAGAAAACCACACTAAAACGTTTACAATAAGCTCTGGGCTCATAAAATTTTATTGCCAGAGTTATTCCAATGGGGAGAGTTTTTTCGGGAAGGATGTATGCTGCCACTAAAGAAAAAAAACTCCCCCTTTGACCATATTCGTTAAAGGATGACATTAAAATTTAGTTAAGTTTCCTAGATGAGTTTAATGGTAGAACCATTTGGCAACACAAATTTATTGATTATGATTCGTTACAGTTATTTACAGAGTGGGTTACAGAGCAATTTTCAAAAAACAATAGTCAGCTGAAAAATGGCCAATAAATTGGTTATGTGAACCATTTATTAAGAATATAGTATTCTCAAATGGTTGACTGGTGGCATTAACAAATTGGCACAATGATTTAAAAAACAAACATATTTTAATATTTTATGATAATAAGAGTGGTTTTCTCTATAAATTGTTTATCAGCAAAGTCTGAAGTTGTCATCAATAGTGTTCAACACGAATATTCGTATAATAATGAATTTTTGTTGCGAATATCGGCACTTCGAGAACTTGCAAATATTTAGAATATAGTACTATATATTCGTAATGACAAATATTCTTTTTTTTTTGTTTTGTTTTTAACACAGTACACATCAGGTGATCATCCCTCCCTTCTTTTAGCTTATGGGCCAATGAGAAGGCTTTGTCACAGCTTAGCAACATCCCTAGCAACCAATAGGAAAGTTGCCTACCCCTTAATGTATAAGAACCTCCCCAGCAGCTATTGTCTAAAGTTTATTGCAGTTATGAAAGAGACAGCAGTGTCATTGCTGTGCTCTGTGCTTTGTTGTATTACATTAAACGGTTAACTTATATATATAATTCAGATAGTTAGGGGGAGATAGTCAGTGTAGGTTAGATTGATCTATAGTGTAGCTGATCGGTTCTGCTGTCCATACATACTGTATATGCTACAAACATAGTGCTGTGATGTCACAAGTTGCACGTTTTGCGAAAAAATATGCACATCATTAATTGCCAAAAATTCACAAGTGCAAATATATTGGAGCACTCTATCTGCATATAAAGCTATTCTAATGTTCTGCCATGCCAACTATTTTCTCCAGTCTCAGGAAACTTATACCAGCTTGAAAAATGTAGCATAAGTGACCCACATCAGTATTTTGCACGCATTATGCGAATAATACATTGCTGATTTTCGCAATCAAGAATATAATCTCGAATTCTCAAATTTGCGAATATATGACGAATATTCTACAAAATATTCGCAAAATATCACGAATTCGAATATTGCCCCGGCCACTCAGGTTGGTGATTATTTATTCAGTATTTAATTGCCAATGGTTTATATGTTTATTTGGTTTAGTTTACTTATTATTAATAGGTAACATTCAGCATCGTTGCCAATCATATTCCATTAATAAAGTCTACTAAATACTTTAAGAGTGGTTAATCATTTATTTATTTATTGGCAATTGCTGGTATATCCAAGTTTGGGGTCTATGACACCATGAACAAACCATATTTTCAGATGCAAATAGGGGGGGCATGGTGTCACTATTTCATTTGCATATATTACATTAAGTCTTTCTCTTAGGGCTCTTTCACACTTGCGTTGTTCTGTTCCAGCATAGAGTTCCGTCGTCGGAACACTTGCCGCAAGGCTGGATCCGGAATTAATGCCCATTGAAAGGCATTAATCCGGATCCGGCCTTAAGCTAAACGTCGTTTCGGCGCATTACCGGATCCGACGTTTAGCTTTTTCTGAATGGTTACCATGGCTGCCATGACGCTAAAGTCCTGTTTGCCATAGTAGTAGTGGGGAGCAGGGGAGCAGTATACTTACCGTCCGCGCGGCTCCCGGGGCGCTTCAGAGTGACGTCAGGGCGCCCCACGCGCATGGATGACGTGATCGCATGGATCACGTCATCCATGCGCATGGGGCAATCTGACGTCATTCTGGAGCGCCCCGGGACCCGCACGGACGGTAAGTATACTGCTTCCCCTCTCCCCACTACTACTATGGCAACCAGGACTTTAATAGCGTCCTGGCTGCCATAGTAACACTGAACGCATTTTGAAGACAGATCAGTCTTCAAATGCTTTCAGTTCACTTGCGGTGTTACGGATCCGGCGGGCACCTCCGGCAAATGGATTACACGACGGATCCGGACAACGCAAGTGTGAAAGAGGCCTTACCTGGGCACAAATGGAAGTGGTACAGGCTGAAGTCCTCATGGAAGAAGCTGGAATATCTTGATTGGAGGAAGATCTAATGGCTGGCCTTGTTGAGAAACCTATAAAAGAAGGAAAAGGATTGTTGCTGTGCATTCACGTAAGTGGCAGTTATGACCCTCCATCAGCAGCCATTATATGGACAAGTGCAACGGGTGCCTCCCCTCTTAAGGGCCTCTATATCGCTTCCCAGGTGTAGAAAAAGCAGAGTGGTGTAGTGCGGCCTAAATGTCTCTTTAAGTGTCACGGTGCTCCTACCTGGACACTGCTGGACCCCAGACTTTGGTGCCGCAGCAATAAATAGGGGGAATAATTAAGGGATAAAAGAATAACTTGAGTCCAGACCTTGAGATGAAGTTCAACAGCAGCTTTACTTTAAATAAACGTTTCTTCCAACAGCTTACAGGCTTTGTCTTGGTTCCAGCAGGCTTTAGCATTAAACTGGCAGGCGAACTCAACTCTGCTATATCTCTCTCTCACTCTGCTGTACTGACGAGCTGACCTGGTAACTTTGATTCTTCTTTATGCTGCACTTCTCTCTGTAGTCAGACTTAGGTTTCAGCCAATGAACTAATCTCCTGGCTCTTGAGGCTTCTATGTTTCAGCCTCCCTGGCCAGCGGAGCTTAAGATGTTCTGGCTGGCGTGAGCACATCCAGCAGAGACATGCCCCTGCACACCCTTCCCTTGCAGGGGGTAAACTAAACTGACTCTTACTGGTCCCCACCCTTCCTGCAGGAAGTAGGGCTAGCCAACTTCTCTCCAGAGGGGGGTTAGAATGGGATGGAGAGCTCCATTCTACCTAAGTACAGCTCTGCCATGTTTGCTGCCACCTGCTGGTGAGCCAGGCGCATTACATGAACAGTTACATAACATTGATATAAATGCACAGTGTTGAGGGACCTGGAATTAAATATATAGGTGACATACAGGTTAGACCATAAAAGATAGAAGCAAGGTGCAGAAGTGGTAACACCACTTTGGGGTGTTACACAAAACCTCTTTCAAGACAGCACAATCAACTTGCTAATGTACCTCATGAAATATAGAAAATGGGACAGAATTTCAATTAAGGCTATATTAGTAACTTCCATATTATCATCTTACAAACATATTGGTGAACAGTAACCAGAAAGGGGCTAACCCCTGTAATGTATTTGAACAGCTAAGCCATCACTCATGCTTTTTGTACAAAGCTCTGCCATAATTAAAGGGGTTTTCCGAGATTTTAATGCTGTCCTCAGGATAGGTCATCAGTACCTGATCAGTGGAGGTCCGACACCAGGACCCCCATCGATCAGTGGTTTGAGAAGGC
Organism: Bufo bufo; assembly: GCF_905171765.1. NCBI lineage: Eukaryota > Metazoa > Chordata > Amphibia > Anura > Bufonidae > Bufo > Bufo bufo. The sequence continues at coordinate 302,781,747 of NC_053390.1, read as the reverse complement.
ACCTGTGGTCCTGTGAGTGCCGCAGCCTTCACACAGCTGTTCCAAGGCCAGTGACCTCACGTTCATTTGGCCTGGGAGCAGCTCAACCCCATTCAAGTGAATAGGGCTAAGCTTCAATACCAAGCACAAATGCTATACTATGCATGGCACTGTGCTTGGTAACCTACAAGCAAACAGGAGCACCGCTGCCTTCTCAAAACTGCTGATTAGTGAGGGTCCCAGGTGTTGGACCCCCACCGATCAGATACTAATGACCTACCCAAAGGATATGTCATCAATAAATAAAAAAAGTCTTGTAAAAACTCTTTTAATGTGACTACATATTTATTTTTTTTTTTAAAGGATTCTTGCCCGTTTCACAGCATCCTGTATACACTCCTTCACCTTCTGATTTCTTAATGTGTAAACAAAAGGATTCAGTAAAGGAGCCATGACAGTACTGACAAGATGGACCACCTTATCAGTTTCCACTGAATATTCCTTTGGCGGTCTTATTATTATGAATATCTCACTTCCAAAAACCAGTGATAACATAGTAAGGTGAGATAGACATGTAGAGAAAGTTTTCTGCCGTCCTGTATCTGTTGGTATTCTGATAACGGTAGCCACTATTATTATATATGATACGGTAGTAATAGTTAAACACCCTATCAGTATAAAAACTGAGGTAAGAATTGTATTTAGCTTTAATAAGCTAGTGTCTACACATATCAACTTTAACATAGCACCAGTCTCACAAAAGAAATGATCCAACACATTGCCACAAAATGGCACGCTAACTATGACCATTGTAGGGTACAAAAGACAAATAAATGGAGTAATGAAGCAACCGACTATCAAACTGATGTACATGTGATTTGCCATAATGGAGAAGTATCTAAGAGGAAAGCAGATGGCGATGCATCGATCAATGGACATAACAGTTAATAGGAGTAAATCTGAAGTGCATATAAAATAATATAAATAGGACTGAGCAAAGCACCCAACCTTAGAAATGCCCATCTCCTCTGTCACAAAGATTACTAATAGCTTAGGAACCACAGAAGAACTTAAAATTGTTTCCACTATAGAAAAGCAGACTAAAAAAAAGTACATAGGTGAATGAAGCCGATAATCACTGCTAATTAAAATGGCTATGAAGACATTTCCTAGCACTGTAACAACGTAGACAAACAACAGGACAGTGAACATTATGACATGAAATTTAAAGCTGCCAGGAAAAGCCTTCAGGACAAAATCTTCCACTAATGTTCCGTTTCTGCCATCTTCCATTTAGAATCTGCAGCCCTTACAAGATCGCAGTGTACTGTAGGTCTATGTAGGTGGTGTTTCACGAGAACTCTATGAAGGGACTACATTACAACATGAGACAAATAGAAAAGATTTAGGAGTTTAAGTAGATTATAAACAATTACTATATGTGTCTCTAATAATGCTTTTCATAGACTTCTTGAGGGAATATGGTTTTATACTACTCCTGTAGTATAGTCAAAAATATCTATAGTTGCCTCCATCCACTGCAGCCAAGTGTAATCTTTTAATTTTAAGATTATGGCACTTTCCAGATCTGCATTATTAGGCCACTGCCACATTACCTGTAACATTGCAGAAAGTTCAACTTTTTGTGGTGACAATAAGCTTAAAAGGGATTGTCGGATTTATATAAAAACTCAGGCAACTCCTGGAAACTGCCTAAAATAACAAAAGAACGTTTTCTCACCCGTTTCGTCCTCTTCTACTTCCTGAGACGTGCTCCAGTCCTCAATGCTCTTTGTTTTTCTGACTGTAGCAGTGACATACTCTGCACACAGGTCACTGCTACAGCCAAAATGGCCCCAGCAGAGACATCCCGTGCATGGCTGAAGCCATTGATAGGATGTAGCGGTGGCTTGTGCATGGAACATCAACAATGCAGCCAATAAAATGATGTCAGCAGCTGGAGGACCGGAGCGCAGCACTTGCAGAAACAAGGGAAAAAAAACTGGTGAGTAACCATACATTTATTATTTAAGGCCATTTACAAGGGTTGCCCAAATTTTTGTATAACTCAGACAACCCCTTTAACTTGGACACAACATAAAGTTTTGCGATTTTTTTTTATAAAAGTGCTGTCATTTTTGGATGCAGCCATGTGTCACAAAACCAGTGACATAATATTTAGCTCCTGGTCTAGTTTTGTTCCATATACCTATCCTATAGTGACGAAACAACTAGTTACTCAGCAGTAAATGAAATGTCACTAGTAGTGTTGATCACGAATATTCAAATTTTGAATTTTTATCGCGAATATAGGTACTTCGAAAATTCGCGAATATTTCGAATATAGTGATATATATTCGTAATTTCGAATATTCGATTTTTCTTTTCTTTTTTTTTTATATTCGATTTTTTTTTTTTTTTAATCAGTACACATGATCCCTCCCTGCTTCTAGCTTGTGGGCCAATAAGAAGGCTGCAATATACTTGACTTTAGGAGTAGTGTTGTTTGCGAATTTTGCTCTATATTCTTTTTTTTTTTAATATTCGCTATATATTCTTGTTTTAGAATATTACGACTATTCGAAAAAACAAAGTTATAGCAATATAGCGAATATTCGAAAATAAAAACGAATATAGAGCAATTTAGCTAATATAGTGCTATAATATTCTTTGTCTAAAAGTTGAAAAATTCGCAATAAAAATTCGAAAATTCGAATACGAAAATTTGCATATTACACGATCATTACCTTGCCGATTTTTTGGAGTAAAAAAAATCGTAGAATATAACGAATATTCGAATTTGCAAATATTCTACGAAATATTCGCGAAATATCGCGAATTCGAATATGACCCCTGCCGCTCATCACTAGTCACTAGTGTCATGCCATATAGAAACAGGTCATTTTAGCAGTAGGACACTTGCATGTGTGGCCTTTACTGGCCTTTGCACATCTTTAAGGGTTAGTGAGAAAACAGTAGAGTGTGATCCCTGATCACTGCATAGAGTAATGCCATGCCCTACAACTCCCACCTGCCATGTAAACATGTGGGACATGATGGGGATACAGATACCAGCAGCAGATTCTTTATACTGCTGAAAGGGTATGAACATGTTTATTACCATTTTACCATGTTAGGGAAGGGGGGCAGGCTTATTCTTTTATAAACTCAAAATACCCCTTTAGGCATAAAGAACTAGGTCACAAATGTGTTTCCCTTTACCGAGAGGCACTTCTGGACTTCTGAAATATGTTCATAGATTTTATATCTCCTTGGTTGTCCACACAAACAGATAGGAAACTGTATGTGATTTCACTGCTTGATTCTTTATCATTCTTAGATGGTTCCTTATCATCCACAAGATATCTGTAAGCTCAAGAAGGTTAAGATAGTAAGAGGATCAGGCTTCATGTGAATCTGTCACGGCTGAGGATGGGGGAGATCCTCAGCCGTGTGTAGCTAGGTGATGGTATGGCTGCTTGACCCAAGAAGACAGGATTAGGGAGCTGGTCACCTCCTAAACGCATCCCTAACCTGACCCTGGCTCCTAGCTACATGAGCCAACCTTGATGGTAGGAGGGCTCATGCTCTGGAACCTAGAAGTCCCTGCTAGCCCTCAAGATGGCCCTAAGCTAGGAGCTGAGTAAGACAACCCACTCCTCCTAGTCACGGAGGAGCAGGAGTCTCAACGGCCAAGCTGTTGGGAAAAAAGGGGAAACATAAACAGACTAACGGAAATGGCAGGTGAACTCAGTAGCTCAACCCCAACACTGGTTGTCCGCGGCAACCACAAGTGAGGCCACAGACAAGCGGCCCTCACCCGTGGTTGAAGACCCATGCAAAACCGCCGGCAACTGCATGCGGTAAGAAGTCACGGTCATGGGCCTGGCCGTGACAGAATCACTTCTTATCTGTATGTAAGGAGGATATATTTTATCTTTTCTGGACCATTAATTTATCCAGGATTGCCTCTAGTTCCATTCTAGTTCCTATTACTATCTCGCATTTTTACATACTTTACACTCTTTGGTGTACACTGAAGATCTAACCCAGTATTGACTTGTCAACATTGTGCAATAATTTGAAATAAATACATTACAGGTGTCTCTGCAGCCCAAGTAATACTGTCCACAGGCTATACTGTTGAAATTGTGCCAAGTTGCCATCACACAAATACCTGATCATACACAATTTAGGACACATATCATACAGATGTAACAGAATAAAAATTGCCTATTATAGCAGTGGAAGCTCTAACCCATCTGGATTTATAAATATTGAAGCTACCTCATCAGGGAATATTTTCATGACTGCAGGCAAATTCTTCCTCTTGTGTCTCCCTACAGGATAATTCATAATCATCAGATATTTCTTACTGCTGATTCCTAAGTTGCATGATTAACCCTTCAGGACCCTGCCTTTTTTCATCTTTCTGACCATGGTTAATTATACATTTTACATTGTTTTCTCATGGCACATTGTACTTCATGCTAATAGTAAATTTGTTTTGATATTAGAGATTTCTCAAAAATTCGATTCGGCCGGTTCGCCAAATTTTTCAGTTTGGCCGCAAATAAATTTGTATCGATCGTGATTAAAAAAAAACGGCTATTTCCTGGCTGCAGAGAGACTTTATAGTGGTGTAGAACTCTGTGCCTTGCAGTAACACGCATAGGGAGTCTGCTTTGGTAGTGAAATAATACTGTGAGTCAGTAGGACATGCAGATAACAGGCGTCGCTCTTATAATCATTGCACACGTCACTTATTTAGGCAGTCACAGGGCCAAAACTGACCAAATAACTCAAGTATGAACTCAGCCTTACAGGTCGATGTTGGCGTCAAGAAGAAGCGCACTCCTTTTACACCATCGTCAGCTGATTCCACATAGATGTCTACAGAACCTGTTCTATTAAACCCTTATACAAGTAGAGCCCCCCGACAGCAGTAAGTTTGTGTGGATGTCACTGATTAATTTGCCCTTCCTCTGATCCATCACAACAATAACCCACAAAAAACGGATCCTGTCTGTGGAGCAGATGCCTTCACTCGGTCAGCATTTGCTCAGTAATCCATCAGTATTGCTAATTAGTGTTGAGCGCAAATATTCATATTACGAATTTTTATCGCAAATATCGGCACTTCAAGAATTCACGAATATTTAGAATATAGTGCTATATATTCGTAATGATGAATATTCTTTTTTTTTTAACACAGTACACATCAGGTGATCATCCCTCCCTTCTTCTAGCTTGTAGGCCAATGAGAAGACTTTGTCACAGCTTAGCAACATCCCTTGCAACCAATAGAAAAGTTGCCTACCTCTTCACTATATAAATTAAGACAATCCCCAGCAGCCATTTTGTGGAGGTGCATGTGAGAGAGAGAGGAGCTTGAATACTTTGCTTTTTCAAATTTCATTCCAAATCACATATAAATAATCCAGATAGTTAGTGTTAGATAGTAGTAGGGAATTGTGTAGCTGAATAGCTGATAGGGTCCACTGCAGGGTGTAGTGTAGGTTATAGAGATAGTTAGCTGAAATATATAATCCAGATAGTTAGTGTTAGATAGTGTAGGTTATAGTGTGTGGCAGGAAAATAAATGTGCAATGTGCATGTGAGAGAGATTTCTCTGCTGTCCATACATACATGCTACAGAAATAGTGCTGTGATGTCCCAACAATACTAAGTTCAACAATCAGTGTTATGTTGTCAGACCTGATTAAAGGTGAAGTTGTATGTATTGCGCTAAAATATTCAAATCAATACTGGCGATTTGCACGATCTCAAATACTTTGAAAAACTCTATCTGCATATAAAGCTATTATGACATGAATAGAATTTTAATCTAAAACAGTGCTGTAATGTACAATTACTTACCATGATCAGGAGTTTTTCCTTACTATCTCAAAAGTTGCTGCCAACCATTTTCATTACTTATGTTGCTAATATTGCGTGCGTGCATAGTAGCGCAATCTAAAAGAATATCACAAAATCACTAATATTTGGCGAATATTCACCTAAATATTTGTTATATATCGCGAATTCGAATATTGCCCCTGCCGCTCATCACTATTGCTAATGCCAGAAAAAACAGGAGTGGATCTAAAACAAAGATGAGACGTGAATGGAATATTTGCATGTCTTCTGTGTTTTGTACCCACTCTAGTGATGAGCGGCAGGGGTTATATTTGAATTTGCGATAGTTCGCAAATATTTTGTAGAATATTCGTCATATATTCACAAATTCGAGAATTCGCTATTATTTTCTTGATTGCGAAAATCGGCAATGTAATATTAGGCAATAGTGCAATACAGACGTGGGTCACTATAGCTGCATTTTTCAATCTGCTAGAAGTTTCCTGAGACTGGAGAAAATGGTTGGCACGGCAGAACATTAGAATAGCTTTATATGCAGATAGAGTGATCCAATATATTCGCGATTGTGAAATCGGCACTAATGATGCGAATATTTTGGCGCAATACATTCAACTTCACATTTTAACAGGTCTGACTACTTATTAGTTATTGGTGCACTAAGGCTATTTTCACACTGTTCACCCTGTCGGATCCGTCCTGCCTCTATTTCGCCATGCAGCCGGACCGCTGCTCCGTCCCCATTGACTATAATTGGGAAGGGGCGGATCTCCGGCGCAGCATGGCAGTGCACGGCGAAAGGCCGCCAGACTAAAAGTACTGCATGTCCGACTTTTTAGTCCGGCGGCCTCTCACCGCGAACTGCCGTGCTGCACTGGAGCTCCGCCCCCGTCCCCATTATAGTCAATGGGGACAGAGCTGCGGTCCGGCGGCACGGCGAAATAGCGGCAGGACGGATCCGACAGGGTGAACAGCCTGTCGGATCTGTCCTGCCACTAGTGTGAAAGTACCCTAAGTATTGTTGTGAACTTGTGACACCACAGCACTATGTATGTATGTATGTATTGTAAGGGGCGATGACAGATTCTCATGCAGACCACAGGGTTAAAGTCCAAACGTTGCTTTATTCTTTTATAACACTCCAGCAATACAGGATAACCCAGTTATAACTCACTGGGTAAGGCCTCATGCACACGACTGTTTTTTTTTGCGGTCCACAAAACGGATTTCCGTTGTTCCGTGATCCGTGACCGTTTTTTATTCCGTGGGTCTTCCTTGATTTTTGGAGGATCCATGGACATGAAAAAAAAGTCGTTTTGGTGTCCGCCTGGCCGTGCGGAGCCAAACGGATCCGTCCTGACTTACAATGCATGTCAATGGGGACGGATCCGTTTGACGTTGACACAATATGGTGCAATTGCAAACGGATCCGTCCCCCATTGACTTTCAATGTAAAGTCAGGAGTCCCTATTAATATACCATCAGATCTGAGTTTTCTCCAATCCGATGGTATATTTTAACTTGAAGCGTCCCCATCACCATGGGAACGCCTCTATATTAGAATATACCATCGGATTTGAGTTAGATCGTGAAACTCAGATCCGACAGTATATTCTAACACAGAGGCGTTCCCATGGTGATGGGGACGCTTCAGGTTAGAATATACTAAAAGAACTGTGTACATGACTGCCCCCTGCTGCCTGGCAGGTGCTTCCAGGCAGCAGGGGGCAGACCCCCCCTCCCTCCCCCCCCTGTATTTAACTCATTGGTGGCCAGTGCGGCCGGCCCCCCCTTCCTCACTTGTATTTAACACATTGGTGGCCAGTGCGGCCGGCCCCACCTCCCTCCCTTGTATTTAACACATTAGTGGCCAGTGCGGCCGGCCCCTCCTCCCTTGTATTTAACACATTGGTGGCCAGTGCGGCCGGCCCCCCCTCCCTCCCTTGTATTTAACACATTGGTGGCCAGTGCAGCCGGCCCCCCCTCCCTCCCTTGTATTTAACACATTAGTGGCCAGTGCGGAAGGCCCCCCCTCCCTCCCTTGTATTTAACACATTGGTGGCCAGATCGGAACTCTCCGCTGCCACCAATGATGGGGGGTCGGTCATTTTAATTAGGGGAGGAAGGGAGGGGGGGCCGGCCGCACTGGCCACCAATGTGTTAAATACAAGGGAGGGAGGGGGGGCCGGCCGCACTGGCCACCAATGTGTTAAATACAAGGGAAGGAGGGAGGGGGGCCGGCCGCACTGGCCACCAATGTGTTAAATACAAGGGAGGGAGGGGGGGCCGGCTGCACTGGCCACAAATGAGTTAAATACAGGGGAGGGAGGGAGGGCCGCACTGGCCACCAATGAGTTAAATACAGGGGAGGGAGGGGGGGTCTGCCCCCTGCTGCCTGGCAGCACCTGCCAGGCAGCAGGGGGCAGTCATGTACACAGTTCTTTTAGTATATTCTAACCTGAAGTGTCCCCATCACCATGGGAACGCCTCTGTGTTAGAATATACTGTCGGATTTGAGTTTTCACGAAGTAAAATATCAGATCTAAAAAGCTTTTATGCAGACGGATCCGTCTGTGTGAAAGTAGCCTACGGACAAGGATGACGGACGCGGATGGCAATCTTGTGTGCATCCGTGTTTTTTCATGGACCCATTGACTTGAATGGGTCCGTGAACCGTTGTCCGGCAAAAAAATAGGACAGGTCATATTTTTTCAACGGACAGGAAACACGGATCACAGATGCGGCTTCAAAACGGTGTATTTTCCGATTTTTCCACTGACCCATTGAAAGTCAATGGGTCCGTGAAAAAAAACCAGAAAACGGAACAACGGCCGCGGATGCACACAACGGTCGTGTGCATGAGGCCTAAGGTGAAGGTCCAGCACTACAAAACATAAACCAAAATAAACACCTGCCCGTCTGGGCTCTGGCTAATACAGTGAAGATCCTAGCTCACCTATTGAACAAGGGTTCAGAGGAATTTGGCTTCTCTAACCAGCAGGGCAGCCATCTTCCCAGACTTTCTCCAGGCATTACTCTCCCCAGACTGACAGCCTGGACTGTGATTTATTTCCCCTTAATGATCCCAGCTGGCTTCAGCTGGAGATCCTCAGGCTAGGGTAAAATCTGCCCCGGAATGGGGTGGACTGGGGAGGTCCCCCTACCAAGCCTACCTTCTCCCAGTCCAATAAAATCCAGCCCATAAACTTAACAAAACTGTCTCAGCAACCTACACATTGCTGAGACCATTTTAACCTTCTGGATTTTGTTTACCTCACCCCGTTGAGGAAGCTGGGTGGGATATATACCCCTTCCAGGACTTTACCATACACTTTTCTGTTCACCTTACCAGAGTATGTATGTAGCATACATACATACATACAGCACTATGTATGTAGCATGTATGTATAGACAGCAGAACATATCAGCTACACTATATCACTATCTAACCTACACTGACTATCTCCCACTAACTATCTGTATTATATATATAAGCTAACTAACTAACTAACTATCTAATTTAATGACACAGGAAAGCAGAGAGCACAGCAATAACACTGCTGTCTCTCTCAGATCTGCAAAAAAACTCCATACAGTGACTGCTGGGGAGGTTCTTATATACTAAAGGGGTAGGTAACTTTCCTATTGGTTGCTAGGGATGCTGCTAAGCTCAGACAAAGACATTGCAGCCTTCTCATTGGCCCACAAGCAAGAAGGGAGGTTACTGATGAAAAAAAAATCTAGAATATTCCAAATTACCAATATATATCCCTATATTCTAAATATTCGCGAATTCTCAAAGTGCCGATATTCGAGATTAAAATTCGCTATTCTAATATTTGCGCTTAACACTAACCCACTCCTGCTTTTGGCTACCAAATTATAAGCCAATTCTGATGGGACCATACAGGCCTTACAGCTACTACACAGACAGGATCCGTTGTGCGTCTAATTTTTCCTTCCTTCTGACAGATCAGAAGAAGGGTCAAATAAATGATGATGTCAGCCAGGCCGAAAGGCAAAATAGTGGCCCAGTTATGAAGTGGGGAGGGTTGGAACAGCATGAGAAGTCCACAGAGTGGCCCTATGACATTTTGGTGAGGTGGAACCAGCATGAGGAGACCACAGAGCGGCACAACAACCGAGTCAGGAGGTGGCGGCAGCAGCATCATCAGGAGGCGACAGAATGGCACAATGACAGAGTCAGGAGCTGGCGGCAGCATGAGGATGCCACAGAGCGGCACAATGACAGAGTCAGGAGGTGGCGGCAGCATCATCATCAGGAGGAGGCCACAGAGTGGCACAATGACAGAATTTGGAGGTGGTGACAGCATGAGGAGGCCACAGAGCGACACAATGACCGAGTCAGGAGGTGGTGGCAGCATGAGGAGCCCACACAGCGGCACAATGGCAGAGTCAGGAGGTGACGGCAGAATGAGGAGGCCACAGAGCGGCAAAGTGACATAGTGTGGAGATGGCAACAGCAGCAGCATGAGGATACCACAGAGTGACCCGGTGACTGTGTGGAGATGGTCTAATCTGATGCATCAGGCATTGGTGTGTGGAAATCCTGGCTGATCTACACCTGATTCATCTTGACAATGGTCAGTCTCTCCACATTTTTGGTGGACAAGCGAGTTCTTGGGCTAACTATGGCCCCCGCCACACTAAACACCTGCGCTGATGCCACACTACTGGCCGGGCAGGACAGCTTTTCCAGGGAAAACTCGGCCAGTTGCAGCCACAAATCCAGTTTGGTTGCCCAGTAGTCCTGCGGATCTTAAATGATGACTGGCAAGGTGCTGTCCAAGTATGTGACCACCGGCTGGTTCAGGTCCTGCTCCAGGTCCAGCTTTTGCTGCTGGTGAGTAGTTTCTACACTATGCGGGTGAAGAAAGCTGCTCATCAGCGACTCTAGACTCAAGTTGCTGTTGATGGAGCTGGAACTGCTCCTTCCCCCCACCCTGCCACAGCAGCCATGAAGGAGGAACATGAGCGCAGAGTGCTCCCCCGATCTGACCTGCGAGAGGATCGACAATGGCGCAGATAGGCAGCTGCCAACCAACTACATACAGTAGGATGTCTCTTTAGTAGTTACGTTTTTCCTCCCTTTCAGTGGGTGTAAAAAAGACCCCTATTTTGGACCGGTAGCGAGGGTCCAACAAGGTGGAGAGCCAGAACTCATCCCTCTGCCGAATGGTGACAATTCGGCTGTCACTACGCAAGCAAGTGAGCATGCATCGGGCCATTTGTGCAAGTGACTCAGAGAGACTCCCTGCCTCCATCTGCACTGCATACTGCCACGGTGTGTCAGGGTGCTCTGCCTCGTCTTCCTCATCCCTGTACAAAAACTGTAGCTCCTCAGGCTGGTCCTGCTCCTCCTACTTCTCCTCTCCTGTCACCTAAGTTGAAAAACCACTCATTTCACTACATATTTTCTGTGCTCCAATGTCCATATCCTCCACCTCCTCCTGTTCAGCCCCCACAGGGCTCATGTGGCCGTGAGATCTAGGTGCCACATCTCCAGTCCCCTAACCAGCCATATTTACCAGCATCTGTTCCAAGACCTGAAGCAGTGGAATGATATCGTTCAACCCGTAGACCTGGCGACTGACAAAGAAGGTGGCATCCTTAATGGGCCTGAGCAAACGGCAGGTGTCACGCATGAGCTGCCACTGGCTGACATCGAAGTTACACAAGGGAGTACTCCTATCCACTTGGATCATCAAGAAATCGTTGATGGTCTTTCACTGTTCGCATAGTAGATCCAACATATGGAGGGTGGAATTCCAACCGGTGGAAACGTTGCATATGAGCCTATGTTGGGGGATACCGTTCTGTCCGCTGCAGCTCAAGGAGGGTGTGCTTTGCAGTGTACAAGTGGCTGAAGTGCATGTCAAGTTTCCTGGCCATTTTTAGGATGCCTTGCAGATGGGTGGAAGACTTCAGGAACCGCTTGAACACGTGTGCCATGCAGGTCGCATGGCTGGGCTTTCCTTGACGCAGCGCCGAGACCACGTTTTTCCCATTATCGGTCCCCATGGTTCTGATTTTCAGTTGTTGTGGAGAAAGCCAGGATTCGATTTCCTGATTAATCACATGTAGCAGTTCCTCCCCTATGTGACTCCGTTCTCCCCGGCAAACCAGGTGCAAAACAGCGTGACACTGGCGTGCCCTGCACATGTGGTAGCTGTGAAATGTCCCTGCAGTGGAAGCTGAGGACACGGTGGAGGATGACGAGGCAGAGGTGGACGTTGTCGCAGGACCAGCGGCGTGAGAACGTGGAGGCGGAAGCGGTGTAACCTGGCCAAGTTGCTGGTGTCGCTGTAAGACACTCTCCTGTTTCGCGGTCCTGTGGCCCCCCGGGATTCTCGTGGGGTTCGGCCTGCGGGGGGCCCCATTTGAGTAGCGGGACAGGTCACGCATGTGTCTGCAGAATCTTCGGTTCCGACTCCTTTGCGGGCGGACGCAGTTCCGGCGTCCGTGTCAACGTGATCGCATGCTGGACCGCTTGAGCGTCCGCGTGCACGCTTGAGAGGAGATTCGCAAAGGGTTACGCGGCCGAACGTACGCGCATCTTATTCGCTACACCGGCCGCTGACGGGAAATATCCCTGTACAAAAACTCTAGTTTAAGAGGTGATAGTTTAAGAGATGATCTCCCTGGCTGGTCAGTGCCCAATGTTGTTTTAACAACCCGGGTGTATGTTGCTGTTCACATTCTTCCAGACCACCTGCGCATGACCTCTGACTTCCTCAATTCATCTCTAGAGACTGCCTGTGGGAAACTTCTATGCGGAACAGTTTGTCTCGTGTTGGACCTCAGATTGGACCCTGGAAATGTCTCGTCCCTAGTGTTGTGGAAATTTTACTATGCGGACATTTTACTTTAGGATGTGGGTGTGTTTTTATAGATTGTCATCTGTCTCCCTGTGTCTGATTTAGCCAAAGAGCGCTCTAGCAGAGGGTACTTTGGCTGAATCGGGACCAGTGGTAAAACAGTCAGTATGAAAACCTTCTCATGGGCTTGGAGACATATCTGCTTTTAAGACATGCATATCTGCCTTGTCGGTATACTAGTACCGTATACTGACAATAGCCGTAGCAATGTCTCGCAGATAATTTCAAACCTATGGGAACCAGTAGAATGATCTTTATTAGATACTGATCACCTTTGAGCAGTATTGAATGAGGTCCATGCTGACAGTGATGGGGGGTGGGCGGCCACCTGGCTGATCAGACAATGGACATGACTCATCCTTCCTTATACAGGGATGGGGCGTGTGCATTGTCTGCCCAGCCACATTGATTGCCCCGCCCTGTCCTTTGACATCACTTCCTGTATGCTATCACTTCCTGTATCCTTGTCTTGGGCCAGCCCCTTTTAAATAAAAGTACAGGCTGGGCATGGAGAAGGAGGAGTTGCTCAGAATTTTCAATCAAGATAGTAACACATGTGTCTATCTCTGACTGGGGCTGAGGGAATAGAGTTTCACCTTTTTCCTTACACAAACTTTGATGCGAGCGGATTACAACTATTTATATTTTCTACAACAGATGGCGAGCCAGCCAGGAGGTAATTTTTTTCCCCGTTATCAGCAGAACTTAAAGGAGACACAGCTTAGTTTTCAAAAAGCAACAAAGGCCGGCATAAGGTAATATCCTTTTCCTTACTCTCATTTTTGAGAAAGTTTTGCTCTTTGTGAACTGAAATCTGTGTACTCCAATCTGCTGACATCAGAAAGAAATCTATTTAAAGAATCTTTTGGAGTATGTGGTTGTTGTCTGCTGCATCAAGGGGTGTGAGGCTAAGGTAAGTGTTTTTCTCTTGTGTAATTTTTGTTGGATCTGAGTTGATTGTACAGAGATTGTATGATGAGTAGTACAGGGTATTGTGTTTTTTTGTAACTTCTTAACTTTTATGTTACTGTGATTTTATAAGTGGCAATTTTATAGAGGCAGCAATTGGTTTTAGTGTTTGTACATTAGAGACAGTATTTAGAGAGTATTTTTATATTGTTAACCTGTAAATCACCCACAGAGTGGAGGTTTTGCTCTGGTTTCGGCGGTAGGGAACAGAAAATATAGAAACTGTTTTTATTGCTGGATTTTGTAGACACTATCTTGATTTCCTCTGTGTGATGACCATGTGCTTGTCGACCATCTTTATGACCATGTGCTTGTCGGCCATCTTTACCATGTGCTTGTCGGCCATCTTAGTGAAGTTTACTATGGAAAGCGAACTGAAAAGTTAGTTTTGTCGAATAGTTATCTTGTCTTTTTGTAACCTTTCTATGTACAGTTGGATTTTGTTTTGATAAGTTTTGTGCTGGATATCAGTTGAGTGTTTGGTTATGGTATAGCGCAGTGACCAGTATGATACAGGAATCATTGTGTGAGGATTAGTGGCAGTTTAGTGGTGAAATCGTCCTATAGTTGATGATTCTGCTTAATGTTTGTATATCTGTGGCTGAATTGTAGACTTGTTTGGCATAATTAATACGGGTACTACAGTGTAGAAAGGTTCTGTGCCAAAAGTATTGGGACAACTCCTAGAAATTGGTACTAGTGTTTTGTTTTTTGTAGCAACCATTGTGGTGTTTGTTTTTTGTGCAATGGAAAGTATTTTTAAAGAAGTAGCAAAGTTGAAGGACACGGTGGCCATTCTTCAGGCTATGCAGGGATCTACTGATCCATGGCTGCAGGCTCAGAATTGTGTAGCAAACCTGATCGGTACCAAAAAATGGCGCAAAAGGAAAGGCAAGTATCAGATTTTTGCTTCTGGGTGGATAGTGTAGTGTCCCACTAGGTAGGCGTGGGCACTACACAAGGGTCAATTGGGTGACGTGTTACTTCTACTCACAAGGGACAGTAATATTATATTTGACCATGTATGTTAATGTATTTTCTATGTGTTTTTACATGCAATGTTTTCCCCTGTGTCATGCATAGCAGGCCTATTAGGGTGTAGTTAGGCATCCTAGACTCTAGAGGGAGATAGGGAGCCCCTAGTATAAATGTTCAGGCCCAGACAGGGAGGAGTTAGGTCATAGTCAGGAGTCTGTGGAGACAGAAGTGAGAAGGCACCAGCCCGATATATGCTGAGAGCCTCCTCCTGACATGCAGCTAGATAGTCCTGGTTTCTAGTTGCCCTAGGAGGCTAGGAAGAGTACAGCCTGCCTGGAGACCAGTCATCCAGCCAACACAGATGAGATACCCCAGTAGTAGGACAGCACCTCCTGGGAGAAACCTGCAGCCACCTTTCAAATGCAGCAGTGAAGACAGCTAGGAAAAGAAGGTATTGTAACCTTAAGCAAGTGCCAATACTGGAGGAAGGATTTTATACCAAGGATTTAAGCCAGCAATTAGGCATCCGGGCCTTGGGATCCAGCCAGCTAGAATAGCTGTGGGGATAGAGCAGCATTGCACTGCAAAGCATTAACTGTTTGCCCTCCAAGTATCTTGCAAGATTGAAACCTGCTGTGCATTTCGTATGATAAAGGACTGCAATATATACCACTGCAACTGTATGTAAAAAGTTGGACTATTTCACCAAGTAAAGCAACGTTTGGTTTACCAACTGCGTACTCTATTACTACTCCTACAAATCGGTGTGCCACCATTACAGGCACTGGCGTCACGATCCTTAAAGGGACCTTACCTAAGGCACTCAAAACACCTACAACATCCAGGGCACCTCACATACCATCAGGCCTGGTCCCTAACTACAGAGTTTGCCCCAGAGGAACTAGTGTCTGCCTCTCCTTTCACTGTCTTATGCCTGCCCAGGGTTCTCCTCAGAAAAGTGAGTAACCCTCGATTGCCCATACCGTGACCTCACTGTCGCTATACCCTGCAGGTCTGGCGTGCTGCAATAGCGGATAAATATCAGGAGTCTTGTAGGCTGAAGCTGAGTTTGGAAGGAGAAGTGGAAGATTTAAAAGTGGAAATTGTTAAATTGAGAACTCTTGTCCAGCAGGCAGCTGAAGCTAGCGCTAATTATGAATGTACTGTGAGGTGTAATACTGAGCTGCGGAAGGAAAATGAATGTTTATCTGAAAGCCTGACGCATGCACAGGGTGCTGTAAGGGAATTGCCAGAGTTATTGAAACATCCGTTGGAGAGTAATGTGTCTGGGATTAGAGGCAATGTATGGGCTGTAAGCATGGAGAAGTCTGAGGATTGTGGTTTAGATAGTGAAACCGACTCAGGGCTGGAGATGGACAATGTGTCTGACCCTGGAGTTGGAAGTATTAACACAAGGCCAGAAGATTCCTCAGATGAGTCTGTGGTAAGTGGACTCAATACAGATAGTAGTGTGGGATCTAGTCATGCTAGGATTGTTAATGTTTTGCGCCAAATCAAATCGCCATGTGCCCAGACAAGTTATTGTGCAGGGAGGCGAGCTATACTTTGTTTTGCATGCAGGGAATACGGCCACATTGCACGATATTGTAACGTTGCTAATGGCAACAGACACAGGCATGTTAAGTACCCCAGAACCACACCTAGAAGTGAAGTGGTTTATTCAGCAGGGTGGGGTAATGGTCCCAGACATGCTTCTTTGCAAAGGCAGAGAACCCAGGGACAGCCATGGTCTTTGAAAAACCGGTTTTGGGACATTGAAATGTTAAATCCTGCTTCTCTGGTAAAATGAATCTGAAGCTGTTTGAGGCTGGGCAAATTAACATTTCAATGACTGGGTGGGTAGAAATTCTCCTGTACGGTTTCAGGGGAACCCTCCAAGACATTGATTTGTTAATTCAGTCCTATACAATTGTATGTGTTCCTAAGGTTTGAGTTTTGGGTTTCAAGTTAAAATTAACTTTTTACTGAATCTCAATGTATATAGCAGGACTGTCTGAAACTGAAGTTTGCTATGTTTGTTTTTCTCTCCTGTTTACAGGTCTTCTTCTACTTATCCATTTTTTATTTTTAGGTTTTATTGTTGTAATCAAGTTTTTTTCCTTTTTTATTTTTCAGTTATTTTTGTCTATTTTTGTTTGGGTATTTCTTTGATTAATTAAAATTTTTCTTCTTTTACTAATCCATTTTTTATTTTTTAGGTTTTTATTGAAGTTTCTTTCAGTTTTTCCTTATTTACCAACCCATTTTATTTTTTTTTTAGCCTATTTAAATTTTTTCCTTTTTCATATTTGGCGCTTTTCTCTTTTTCTTTTTTCTCTTTCTTTCCCTCTCTTTTTTCTGTAGATTTGGTTAGGAGTACTGGGGGTCTCATGATATTGTGTGGGAACTACTGTCTGAATTCAAGGGTTGCTGCTGAGCGAGATGTTTTTGATCAGTCACTGCAAAAAGGGCTTTGTGTGCTGTTCAGCTTGACTATATAGAATCATATCGGCAAAGGAGAGTGAGTTGATGAGCTTTTTTTAAGGAGACAAGGTGATATATATCACCTGGGCATACCAATAGCTGTGTGAGTAACCCGATTCCCCACAGGAGTACTGTGTGTTTGTTCTCTGTGCACCCCTCGTCCCCACAGAAGGTACTGTGTGTTCTCTGTGCACCCCTTTTTCCACTCCAGGTCAATTGGAAGCCCTATCCTGTGGTCAGGTCACTATTCAGAGCCAAAACAGAGGCTGGTATATCTCATTAGGAGACTCAGAGGGCCGCCGTGTGTCGGCGAGAGCCCTTTTCCTCACACTGATTACTCCTTTTCCTGAGGTCTAACTAGGGTGAACGGAGTCCGTGTTTCGGTGCCAGAAACCCTAAGGCAACTCAGAGGCGAACGAAGGGGAGTAACAGCCGTCCAGCGTGTGTCACAGGGCAGTCCTAGCGTAGGTCGCAGGACACTGGAGATGGACGCATCTACTTTTAGAAGGCTCGAGCATGAGTTTAGGGAAATTTAGGGAACAGAAGGGTGCCACTTATGACTATAGGACAGCCAAGCAGTACATGAAATCCATCTATGGAGGAGGAGTTGTTAAGCCCCTCAAAGATTGGCACCAAATTCCCCACTAGACTCCAAAGCCATGGTTCCCTCCAGAAAGCAGAACTGTGGCTGCACGAATCCATTGATCTCCAGCAACAGGGCATTCAAAAGTCCCAGACAGTGCGAACTAACACTGTCATGTACTCCCGTCCCGCAAAGACTGCAGAGTCCAAGAGAAGCACCCTATCTCTTTCTCCTTTTCTCTTTCTCTATCTGTCTCTCTCTCATCCCTCCGTCATCTCTCCATCTAACCTTGAGACGATGAACCATGTTTAATCCAGCTTCTCTTCGTCCTGGTTTTAAGGACGATGCGAAGGGGGGAAAGTGGTGCAGAAAACAACGATCTTCAAACTTTCTAACCTCTCAAATGTCAATCAATTTCTAAACCATCACAACTGCCTTTTCTTTGCTGGTACTTGGGTCCGATTTTGTAATGATCGGCGTCACGCAGAGGGAGGGAAATGGGAAGGCCCTGTCCAAGAGAGAGGGAAAGGTGGTGACCCCTGACTCACCTTGCGGCTGGCACCTGACTGCCCTGACGTCCCTAGACGGGTTCCTCACCCGTACGCCGATCACGTGCCTAAACCCTGGCTTTCCCTAAGATGAGCCCTATGTAGTGAACGGGGCGGTGGGATCACTAGTCCGCACCACTGACACTAAGAGGAAAACACCAAGGAGGGGACAGACAATACAGACAAACATAAAATCCAAGGTGGGCGACCACAGCAGACCACAAAGACCCAACAGGGATCCGGAGGGTAACGTTCTGGAACAACAACCAGGGAACACAGCTACACAGCTCCAGTGGGTCAGTATAGAAGTCCAGGCAGGAAGCTCTATATCTGGCAACCAGAGAAGTGGGAGAGGGGAATATAAGGAGGTTGGGAGTGCTGGACAAGAAACAGCTGAGGAAAAGGAGCTACGAATCCCTGAGTGAGCCAAAAAGGGTTGCAAGGCAAACCCAGAAATCTACCATAAAGAAACAGCTCTATCTTTCTACATAGAGCGCGCAGCCACCCACTTCGACTTCCTGACCCCGGGTATAACGGAGTCAGGCGTGGCTCTTGACACCCTCGTGACAGTACCCCCCTCTCTACGAGGGGCCTCCGGACACTCAGGACTAGGTCTCTCAAGATGAGAGGCATGAAATCCCGAACTAACCTGTCGGCGTTTACCTCAGACGCTGGAACCCACATTCTTTCCTCGGGACCGTAACCCCTCCAATGCACCAGATATTGAAGAGAGCGGCGGACCCGACGAGAATCAACAATTTTGGATATTTGAAACTCTAGATTACCATCCACAACAACAGGAGGGGGTGGCAGCGGTGACTGTTCTAGAGGTGGAACATACTTCTTGAGTAACGACTTATGGAAGACGTTATGGATTTTAAAAGTCTGAGGTAGCTCCAGGCGAAAAGCCACGGGGTTAATGATGGCTACTATTTTGTAAGGGCCAATGAACCTAGGACCCAGTTTCCAAGAGGGAACCTTTCATTTAATATTCCTAGTAGACAACCACACATAGTCATTCACTCCTAGGTCCGGACCTGGCGACCGTCTCTTATCAGCCATGCATTTATATTTACCTCCCATATTTTTCAAGTTAGCTTGCACCTTCTGCCATACAGACGAAAGAGATGACGAAAACCGTTCCTCTTCGGGAACCCCAGAAGACCCCCCCTCTTTGAAAGTACAGAATTGGGGATGAAAACCATATGCACCAAGAAATGGTGACTTACCAGTAGATTCCTGACGGCGATTATTTATGGCAAACTCGGTTAACGGTAAATATGATGACCACACCTCTTGGTTTTCAGACACAAAACATCTTAGATATGTCTCAAGGTTTTGGTTGGTACGCTCAGTCTGTCCATTCGACTGAGGATGGAAAGCTGAGGAAAAGGACAAGTGTACCCCCAAACGGGAACAAAAAGCTTTCCAAAATTTAGAAATAAACTGGGTTCCCTGATCCGAAACAACATCGGAAGGGACCCCGTGAAGCTTCACGATTTCACTGATGAATACCTGAGCAAGAGTCTTAGCATTAGGTAGTGCGGGTAACGCAATGAAGTGTACCATTTTGCTAAACCTGTCCACTACTACCAAGATAACTGTTTTACCCGCAGACAAAAGGTAAGTCAGTGATAAAATCTATTGACAGATGTGTCCATGGCCTATTGGGAATGACAAGTGGCAATAAAGACCCTGCAGGACGTGTATGAGAGACTTTCGCGCGCGCACAATTAGAACAAGAAGACACAAAATCCATTACATCCTGACGCAACATTGGCCACCAAAAACGACGAGACAATAGCTCCAAGGTTGCTTTACTACCCGGGTGCCCAGCAAGTGCCGAATCATGATGTTCCTTTAATAATTTTGAGACGCAGGTTCAACGGCACAAACAATTTCTCTGAGGGGCAAGAGACCGGGGCGTCCCCCTGGGCCTCTAACACCTTCCCCTCCAGAACAGAGTGTACCGCAGAGACAACCACTCCTCTTTGTAGAATGGGTACCGGATCACTCACATTACCCACTCCAGGGAAACAACGAGATAATGCATCTGCCTTGGTATTTTTTGCCCCAGGACGATAGGTAATAACAAAGTTAAACCTGGTAAAAAATAGCGACCACCTAGCTTGTCTAGGGGTAAGACGCTTAGCTGATTCGAGGTACAGAAGGTTTTTGTGGTCCGTAATCACAGTGACGGGGTGGATTGCCCCCTCTAAAAAGTGACGCCATTCTTCAAACGCTAATTTAATAGCTAATAGTTCCCTATTGCCAATATCATAGTTCTTTTCTGCTGCAGATAGTTTTTTAGAAAAGAAAGCACAAGGACGCCATTTGCAAGGAGAGGACAGACAATACAGACAAACATATAATCCCAGGTGGGTGACCACAGCAGACCACAAAGGCCCAACAGGTTTTTATTGAAGTTTCTTTCAGTTTTTCCTTATTTACCAACCCATTTTATTTTTTTTTTAGCCTATTTAAATTTTTTCCTTTTTCATATTTGGCGCTTTTCTCTTTTTCTTTTTTCTCTTTCTTTCCCTCTCTTTTTTCTGTAGATTTGGTTAGGAGTACTGGGGGTCTCATGATATTGTGTGGGAACTACTGTCTGAATTCAAGGGTTGCTGCTGAGCGAGATGTTTTTGATCAGTCACTGCAAAAAGGGCTTTGTGTGCTGTTCAGCTTGACTATATAGAATCATATCGGCAAAGGAGAGTGAGTTGATGAGCTTTTTTTAAGGAGACAAGGTGATATATATCACCTGGGCATACCAATAGCTGTGTGAGTAACCCGATTCCCCACAGGAGTACTGTGTGTTTGTTCTCTGTGCACCCCTCGTCCCCACAGAAGGTACTGTGTGTTCTCTGTGCACCCCTTTTTCCACTCCAGGTCAATTGGAAGCCCTATCCTGTGGTCAGGTCACTATTCAGAGCCAAAACAGAGGCTGGTATATCTCATTAGGAGACTCAGAGGGCCGCCGTGTGTCGGCGAGAGCCCTTTTCCTCACACTGATTACTCCTTTTCCTGAGGTCTAACTAGGGTGAACGGAGTCCGTGTTTCGGTGCCAGAAACCCTAAGGCAACTCAGAGGCGAACGAAGGGGAGTAACAGCCGTCCAGCGTGTGTCACAGGGCAGTCCTAGCGTAGGTCGCAGGACACTGGAGATGGACGCATCTACTTTTAGAAGGCTCGAGCATGAGTTTAGGGAAATTTAGGGAACAGAAGGGTGCCACTTATGACTATAGGACAGCCAAGCAGTACATGAAATCCATCTATGGAGGAGGAGTTGTTAAGCCCCTCAAAGATTGGCACCAAATTCCCCACTAGACTCCAAAGCCATGGTTCCCTCCAGAAAGCAGAACTGTGGCTGCACGAATCCATTGATCTCCAGCAACAGGGCATTCAAAAGTCCCAGACAGTGCGAACTAACACTGTCATGTACTCCCGTCCCGCAAAGACTGCAGAGTCCAAGAGAAGCACCCTATCTCTTTCTCCTTTTCTCTTTCTCTATCTGTCTCTCTCTCATCCCTCCGTCATCTCTCCATCTAACCTTGAGACGATGAACCATGTTTAATCCAGCTTCTCTTCGTCCTGGTTTTAAGGACGATGCGAAGGGGGGAAAGTGGTGCAGAAAACAACGATCTTCAAACTTTCTAACCTCTCAAATGTCAATCAATTTCTAAACCATCACAACTGCCTTTTCTTTGCTGGTACTTGGGTCCGATTTTGTAATGATCGGCGTCACGCAGAGGGAGGGAAATGGGAAGGCCCTGTCCAAGAGAGAGGGAAAGGTGGTGACCCCTGACTCACCTTGCGGCTGGCACCTGACTGCCCTGACGTCCCTAGACGGGTTCCTCACCCGTACGCCGATCACGTGCCTAAACCCTGGCTTTCCCTAAGATGAGCCCTATGTAGTGAACGGGGCGGTGGGATCACTAGTCCGCACCACTGACACTAAGAGGAAAACACCAAGGAGGGGACAGACAATACAGACAAACATAAAATCCAAGGTGGGCGACCACAGCAGACCACAAAGACCCAACAGGGATCCGGAGGGTAACGTTCTGGAACAACAACCAGGGAACACAGCTACACAGCTCCAGTGGGTCAGTATAGAAGTCCAGGCAGGAAGCTCTATATCTGGCAACCAGAGAAGTGGGAGAGGGGAATATAAGGAGGTTGGGAGTGCTGGACAAGAAACAGCTGAGGAAAAGGAGCTACGAATCCCTGAGTGAGCCAAAAAGGGTTGCAAGGCAAACCCAGAAATCTACCATAAAGAAACAGCTCTATCTTTCTACATAGAGCGCGCAGCCACCCACTTCGACTTCCTGACCCCGGGTATAACGGAGTCAGGCGTGGCTCTTGACACCCTCGTGACAGTACCCCCCTCTCTACGAGGGGCCTCCGGACACTCAGGACTAGGTCTCTCAAGATGAGAGGCATGAAATCCCGAACTAACCTGTCGGCGTTTACCTCAGACGCTGGAACCCACATTCTTTCCTCGGGACCGTAACCCCTCCAATGCACCAGATATTGAAGAGAGCGGCGGACCCGACGAGAATCAACAATTTTGGATATTTGAAACTCTAGATTACCATCCACAACAACAGGAGGGGGTGGCAGCGGTGACTGTTCTAGAGGTGGAACATACTTCTTGAGTAACGACTTATGGAAGACGTTATGGATTTTAAAAGTCTGAGGTAGCTCCAGGCGAAAAGCCACGGGGTTAATGATGGCTACTATTTTGTAAGGGCCAATGAACCTAGGACCCAGTTTCCAAGAGGGAACCTTTCATTTAATATTCCTAGTAGACAACCACACATAGTCATTCACTCCTAGGTCCGGACCTGGCGACCGTCTCTTATCAGCCATGCATTTATATTTACCTCCCATATTTTTCAAGTTAGCTTGCACCTTCTGCCATACAGACGAAAGAGATGACGAAAACCGTTCCTCTTCGGGAACCCCAGAAGACCCCCCCTCTTTGAAAGTACAGAATTGGGGATGAAAACCATATGCACCAAGAAATGGTGACTTACCAGTAGATTCCTGACGGCGATTATTTATGGCAAACTCGGTTAACGGTAAATATGATGACCACACCTCTTGGTTTTCAGACACAAAACATCTTAGATATGTCTCAAGGTTTTGGTTGGTACGCTCAGTCTGTCCATTCGACTGAGGATGGAAAGCTGAGGAAAAGGACAAGTGTACCCCCAAACGGGAACAAAAAGCTTTCCAAAATTTAGAAATAAACTGGGTTCCCTGATCCGAAACAACATCGGAAGGGACCCCGTGAAGCTTCACGATTTCACTGATGAATACCTGAGCAAGAGTCTTAGCATTAGGTAGTGCGGGTAACGCAATGAAGTGTACCATTTTGCTAAACCTGTCCACTACTACCAAGATAACTGTTTTACCCGCAGACAAAAGGTAAGTCAGTGATAAAATCTATTGACAGATGTGTCCATGGCCTATTGGGAATGACAAGTGGCAATAAAGACCCTGCAGGACGTGTATGAGAGACTTTCGCGCGCGCACAATTAGAACAAGAAGACACAAAATCCATTACATCCTGACGCAACATTGGCCACCAAAAACGACGAGACAATAGCTCCAAGGTTGCTTTACTACCCGGGTGCCCAGCAAGTGCCGAATCATGATGTTCCTTTAATAATTTTGAGACGCAGGTTCAACGGCACAAACAATTTCTCTGAGGGGCAAGAGACCGGGGCGTCCCCCTGGGCCTCTAACACCTTCCCCTCCAGAACAGAGTGTACCGCAGAGACAACCACTCCTCTTTGTAGAATGGGTACCGGATCACTCACATTACCCACTCCAGGGAAACAACGAGATAATGCATCTGCCTTGGTATTTTTTGCCCCAGGACGATAGGTAATAACAAAGTTAAACCTGGTAAAAAATAGCGACCACCTAGCTTGTCTAGGGGTAAGACGCTTAGCTGATTCGAGGTACAGAAGGTTTTTGTGGTCCGTAATCACAGTGACGGGGTGGATTGCCCCCTCTAAAAAGTGACGCCATTCTTCAAACGCTAATTTAATAGCTAATAGTTCCCTATTGCCAATATCATAGTTCTTTTCTGCTGCAGATAGTTTTTTAGAAAAGAAAGCACAAGGACGCCATTTGCAAGGAGAGGACAGACAATACAGACAAACATATAATCCCAGGTGGGTGACCACAGCAGACCACAAAGGCCCAACAGGGATCCGGAGGGTAACGTTCTGGAACAACAACCAGGGAACACAGCTACACAGCTCCAGTGGGTCAGTATAGAAGTCCAGGCAGGAAGCTCTATATCTGGCAACCAGAGAAATGGGAGAGGGGAATATAAGGAGGTTGGGAGTGCTGGACAAGAAACAGCTGAGGAAAAGGAGCTACGGATCCCTGAGTGAGCCAAAAAGGGTTGCAAGGCAAACCCAGAAAGCTACCATAAAGAAACAGCTCTATCTTTCTACATAAAGTGCGCAGCCACCCGCTGCGACTTCCTGACCCCGGGTATAACGGAGTCAGGCGTGGCTCTTGACACCCTCGTGACAGTACCCCCCTCTCTACGAGGGGCCTCCGGACACTCAGGACTAGGTCTCTCAGGATGAGATGCATAAAAAAGCCCGAACTAACCTGTCGGCGTTTACCTCAGACGCTGGAACCCACATTCTTTCCTCGGCACCGTAACCCCTCCAATGCACCAGATATTGAAGAGAGCGGCGGACCCGACGAGAATCAACAATTTTGGATATTTGAAACTCTAGATTACCATCCACAACAACAGGAGGGGGTGGCAGCGGTGACGGTTCTAGAGGTGGAACATACTTCTTGAGTAACGACTTATGGAAGACGTTATGGATTTTAAAAGTCTGAGGTAGCTCCAGGCGAAAAGCCACGGGGTTAATGATGGCTACTATTTTGTAAGGGCCAATGAACCTAGGACCCAGTTTCCAAGAGGGAACCTTTCATTTAATATTCCTAGTAGACAACCACACATAGTCATTCACTCCTAGGTCCGGACCTGGCGACCGTCTCTTATCAGCCATGCATTTACATTATATCTGGGCCTTATTTTGTGTAGGTAAAAAAAAAAAAAACCTTTTTCTTTCTACCTACTTAGAATCCAGTATGGATCCAATTGCTGCTTTGTCAAAGAAACTTCAAGGCCTGTCTTTGGAGGTGGCAGGATTGTAGGCGTCGGTCCTCCAGCAACAGCAGCAATTGCAGCAGACCGCAAGCCCAGCGGTTGCTACAGGTAACCAGGTTGTTGCGGAACCCAAGGTTGCTCTTCCTGACAGATTTTCTGGGGGAAGGGACAAATTTGTGACGTTCCGTGAGGCCTGTAAATTATATTTTAAGCTGCGTCCTTACTCCTCTGGTAATAAAGAACAGCGGGTGGGGGTTGTTATTTCCCTGCTGCAGGGGGACCCGCAATCCTGGGCGTTCTCTTTACCCACTGATTCCCAGGCTCTCCGGTCAGTGGATGAATTTTTTGGGGCCTTGGGTCTCATATATGACGACCCTGACCGAGTCGCACTGGCGGAATCAAAATTACGGAGACTCCTACAGGGAGAGCGGCCAGTAGAGGAGTATTGCTCAGAGTTCCGTAGGTGGGCAACGGATACCCAGTGGAACGACCCGGCTCTCAGGAGTCAGTTCTGCTCTCGGTTATCCGAAAGGATTAAGGATGCGCTTGCGCTTTATGAGACTCCCTTTTCCCTTGATGCGGTCATGTCCCTTTCTATCAGAATAGATAGAGACGTCTTAGGGACAGATTGAAAAATCCGGAGCAATTGTTAACCCCTCCCAAGCAGCAGTTAGTCTGTACGGACTTAGACGAGCCTATGCAGCTAGGAGGAACTACTCGTCAGGTCCATCCTCCTGAGGCTCGCCGTAGGTATGGGGTTTGTTTTTTCTGTGGGGAGAGGGGTCATTTTATTAATGTCTGTCTTTCCTTCCTCAAAAACAAAAGACCGTAGGAAAACTACTAACCCCAGGCTGTGTGGAGGATGTCAGCCGGGGGGTATACGTTTCCTCCATACGTACATCGCAATTTCTGTTGCCAGCGGTTGTTGTTTTTGGCATTAAGACGGAGACTATTTCTTTTTTTCTAGACAGTGGAGCAGGAGTAAATTTGATAAATGCCCATTTTGCCCACACTATGGGTTTGTCTCTCTGTACGCTACAGAGACCTATTCCCATATTCGCTATTGATTCTGCTCCTCTGTCTCAGAGAAACCTCACTCACATTGTCCATAACTTACACTTTCGGGTAGGGGACCACCATAACGAGTTGCTTTCATGTTATGTTCTGGAGGGGCTTCCCACTCCGGTGGTGTTGGGTCTTCCCTGGTTGGTAGCGCACAATCCAGTGGTGGATTAGCAGACCAGGGAGATATTGGAGTGGAGTGAGCATTGCAGAGAAAATTGCTTAAATAGCAATTGCTTAGTCACCTCCATAGCTACCCTACCTACATTTGTTTCGGACTTTGAGGACGTTTTTTCCAAAAAGGGTTGCAAGGCAAACCCGGAAAGCTACCATAAAGAAACAGCTCTATCTTTTTACATAGAGCGTGCAGCCACCCGCTGCGACTTCCTGACCCCGGGTATAACGGAGTCAGGCGTGGCTCTTGACACCCTCGTGACAGATTTTTGCAAAGAAGGTAAAAATCACTGCCGATCCATGGCCTGAATGTTCCGCTGTAACCCTTTTATTCCATCAGGTATGCCCCCAGGCAGCCCCACGGGTTATCACCCGATGTCCACCACCGGGTTCGGGAGTTTCTTCCGTACCCAGACTCAATAACCAGTGTTCATTCTAGTCAACCAGGTGATTGGGTCGTGCTAAAGAAACATCCGAGGACGGGACTAGAGCCGAGATATCTTGGGCCATTCCAGGTGCTGCTGATGACGCCAACCTCTCTGAAGTTCGAGGGACGAGACAACTGAATCCACACCGGTCACTGCAAGAAGCTGCTCAACTAAGTCAAAGAATGCAGAGTATCACTTTTGTTTATTTGTTACAAGGAGGCCTTTTTTGATAGACGATACATTCCTAGAGGGTAATAGCTCTGGCTCCTGCTCCTCGCTTATTAATCCTGTATTGGTGTCCGGGCAGCTAGGCGACCCGTAGATGTGGGATCCTCCAGTTGTGAGGAAGGTTATGCCTGGCTAGCAGACACCATTGACAAGGGTCAGGCCCATACTGACAGGAGCAGGACAGAGGCGGAGCTATGACTAGTGAGGGTCAGAATCCTTTTTAAAGCTTTGGGAGGTCTTGGGGCTCACTGGTTTTCCATTGGATCCGGGCGAAAGGAAATGGGACATGTACTTATGTTTTTTGTTTCCATTCCTTCTATACGCCGGAGTGAGATGTTCCTGATGTCTAATTGACTGAGTTACCGAAGACCGAACAGACAAGACGCCCTGAAGACCAAACCATGGACCAGATGCAGAGGATCCCAAACCAGCCGACGACCAACGCGAAACGCCACCTCCCGAAGAAAAGAAGACGTGTCAAGATTGACTTTCTGTTTTCCATCATCTGTTAGGTTTTACAAGACTGTTTTTTTCAAAGAAGAAGATCGATATCTGTCGAGGGACATTGGGGAGCATATGACAAAGAGGAGGGACTGTTGTGGAAATTTTATTATGCGGACATTTTACTTTAGGATGTGGGTGTGTTTTTATAGATTGTCATCTGTCTCCCTGTGTCTGTTTTAGCCAAAGAGCGCTCTAGCAGAGGGTACAGTCAGTATGAAAACCTTCTCATGGGCTTGGAGACATATCTGCTTTTAAGACATGCATATCTGCCTTGTCGGTATACTAGTACCGTATACTGACAATAGCCGTAGCAATGGGAACCAGTAGAATGATCTTTATTAGATACTGATCACCTTTGAGCAGTATTGAATGAGGTCCATGCTGACAGTGATGGGGGGGTGGGCGGCCACCTGGCTGATCAGACAATGGACATGACTCATCCTTCCTTATACAGGGATGGGGCGTGTGCATTGTCTGCCCAGCCACATTGATTGCCCCGCCCTGTCCTTTGACATCACTTCCTGCATGTTATCACTTCCTGTATCCTTGTCTTGGGCCAGCCCCTTTTAAATAAAAGTACAGGCTGGGCATGGAGAAGGAGGAGTTGCTCAGAATTTTCAATCAAGATGGTAACACATGTGTCTATCTCTGACTGGGGCTGAGGGAATAGAGTTTCACCTTTTTCCTTACACAAACTTTGATGCGAGCGGATTACAACTATTAATATTTTCTACAACACTAGGTACTACGTTACACGGACTATTTCTATGCATATGAACTTTGGCCTGGTCTGGCTGTCCCTTGTGAGTTTTCCTGCACAAGTTATTATTTGGATTTATTACCTGCATATGATTTCTGGTCTGGTCTGTACTGTCGTCATTTAATAAATCCACCATTGTTTAAACTCTGTCTGGTTGTTTGGGGTTCTGCAGCATTACAGAACAGTGGGCCCCAGCCTCCAGTTATCATGGATCGTATCCAGCAGCAATTAGTGGAATTGACCGGAGCAGCCAATTTCTTGGTCCAACAGAGGATGAACATCTCTGCTGTAAATCTCAACAAGATCCATGCACAACTGGCAACAGTCGGGGACGTGCTTAAACTCCTCCTTCAGGAAGTTCAGGGTTTGCCCGACCCGACTCCAGCAGAACCCAGAGTGGAACCCAAGATACCGCTACCTGAGGTTTTTTCGAGAAATAGGCAGGAGTTTGTCAACTTCCGTGATTCCTGCTATTTAGATTTTGAATTACGTCCTGCATCTTTGGGGAATAACAAACAGAAAATAGGCATTGTTATGTCCCTATTGAGGTAGGATCCGCAAGGTTGGGCCTTTAATCTCCCGGCGGGAGATCCCACGTTTGGTTTAGTAGAGACCTTCTTTCATGCCATGAGTGTATTATATGATGATCCGGACCGCACTCGTACTGCTGAGACCCGGTTGGAACATCTTCAAAAAGGACGACGCCCAGAATTTGCTGCAGAGTTCCGTCGCTGGGCCACTTTTACCAACTGGGGGGATGCCGCTCTCCGGCACTGGTTCCGGTTGGGACTATCTGACTCTGTCAGAGACTTGTTATTATATCTACCATCCCCACCATCACTAGATGTGGCAATCCAGTAAGCAATCGACGCTGATCGTCGAATTCGGGAATGTCGTCTGGAGGGGGCTTCTCATCCAGCCTCATCCAGTCCATCTCCAAAACCCAGTAAACCGGCTGAGGAACCCATGGAACTGGGTGAGACTTCATAATCCAGTAGTGGACTGGCGCTCCGGCCAAATTTGCCAGTGGAGTTCTGATTGCCTCATTAGGTGCATTTGTCCGGAGTTGCCACTGGCATCCACGGAAGTTCTGAGTGTGTTACCTAAACATTATCATCATTTCCAGGACGTGTTCAGCCCACAGGGGGCTGATGTGGTACCTCCTCATAGGCCATATGATTGTCCTATTGATTTGTTGACAGGTACCATGCCACCCAGAGGACATCTTTATAATCTCACATAGCGGGATTATATAAAATAGAACCTCGATAAGGGTTTCATTCGACTGTCTACTTCTCCCGCAGGAGAGGGATTCTTCTTAGTGGGGAAGAAAGACTGCGAATTAAGACCCTGTATTAATTTTCGTGGCCTCAATCGAATTACGGTGAAGAAATGGTACCCTCTTCCACTTATTGAGAAAGGGGGCCCGAGTCTTCACCAAACTCGATTTGCGGGGTGCATATAATTTGGTACGCATTCGTAAGGGTGACGAACGGAAGACCACATTTAACACCAACAATGGGCATTTCGAGTATCTCATAATGCCTTTCGGTCTCTGTAATGCCCCTGCGGTCTTCCAGGAGTTCAATAATGATGTCCTCCGTGATTTCTTTGGTAGATTCGTGGTCGTCTATTTAGACGATATACTAATCTACTCATCGGACCCACAGACTCACCGGGTTCATGTGTGTCAGGTTTTCCAGAAGCTGAGGGAGAATCGCCTATACGCCAAACTCAAGAAGGGGCTGTTTGAGGTGAGAGAATTGCCCTTCCTAGGGTATATTGTCTCTGAACAAGGTTTGGGGATGGATAAATCCAAGCTCTCAGATTTTCTGGATTGGCCTCCGCCTAAGGACCTGAAGGGATTACAGCGTTTCTTAGGTTTCGCCAACTTCTACTGCAAATTTATTAGGAACTTTTCTGTGGTGGTAGTGCCCCTCACGAACCTCATTAAAAGGGGGCGAACCTATCTAAGTAGACGAGAGAGGCTGGCGAAGCCTTTGAGATGCTGAAGCAGGCTTTCTGCTCCGCTCCAATCCTCATTCATCCAGACACTTCTCTATCTTTTTTCCTCGAAGTGTCTGGGGTTGGTGTGGGGGCGGTTCTCTCCCAGTACTCTGGAAATCCTGAGAGGCTTCGTCCTTGTGCCTTTTTCTCCCGGACACTTTTACCAGCCGAATGCAATTATGACATCAGCAATAGAGAGCTTCTGGGAATTAAGTTGGCCTTTCAAGAGTGGAGACATTAGCTAGAGGGTGCAGAACATCCCATTACGGTTTACACCGACCACAAAAACCTCGAATACATTGAAGGTGCCAAGAGGTTAAATTCCCGTCAAACTCGTCGTGCATTATTTTTCACTCGTTTTAATTTCCAGTTAACTTACAAACCGGGACCCAAAAATGTCAAAGCAGTTGCCCTCTCCCGTTGTTTCCCAGAGGTCATTTCGGAACGTGACTCTGAGCCTGAGTCCATTATTCCTGCAAGGTGCTTTGTAGCCGCTTTGAACACCACAGATATAATGGAGGATTTGTCTTCTCTTCTTCTGCCTTTGCAGGCAGAGAGCCCTCCTAACAAACCTGAAGGTCGGTGTGATAGTGCCTGTAAACTTTAGGCTCAGAGTCATACAACAGTTACATGATTCTAAATCGGCCGGGCATCTGGGGATAAAAAAGACCATGTCCCTTTGTAAACGTCATGTCTGGTGGCCTAAGATGTTTTTTGATATCAAAGCCTACATTAAGGCATGTAGTATTTGTGCTCGATGTAAACCGGCTCATGGACTTCATAACAGATCTGCCTAGGTCTTCCAGTTGTACAGTAATTTAGGTAGTGGTGGACCATTTTAGTAAGGCTGGAGAGCTGGCAGATCTGTTTGTCAAACATGTCTTCCGATTACATGGGGCACTGGAGGATATTGTTTCAAATAGAGGAGTCCAGTTTATCTCCCGGTTTTGGCGTTCTTTCTTCTCTCGGTTGGGGATTAGGCTGTCATTTTCCTCTGGTTTTCACCCAGAGACCAACGGGCAGACAGAGAGAACGAACCAGACTCTGGAACAATATCTCCGGTGTTTCGTGTCAGACTGTCAGTAGGAATGGGCAGCTCACCTCCCCTTTGCGGAGGTGGCTTATTACAACTCCAAACATGCCTCTACCAAGATGTCTCTATTCAGGTGCGTGGGGGACAGGAATCCAAGACTCTCCTCTCTGGTAGGGGCCTCCACTGACTCACCGATGACGGATCAATGGTTCCAGGATAGGCAACCTATTTGGTTGTTGGCACGGCGAAATCTTCGTAGTGCGGTGGCGCAACAGAAAAGATTTGCTGATCATCATCGCACTGCGGAGCAGGAGTTTAAGGTAGGAGATCCAGTGTGGGTCTCAACCCGGAACATTCCCTTGCACCAACCGTTTGCCAAGCTGGGGCCTAGATTCATTGGTCTATATCTGGTGACACAGAAGATCAATCGGGTGACTTACAAGGTTGTTCTTCCTCCATCGATTCGAGGAGTGTAAGGAAACCAAGTATCTTTAAACCACATTCGGTAGTTTCCTCCCGAACCGCCCGAGCCTGGTGAATATAGCGCTCCATTCGGCAGTTGAAGTAGACGAATTCCATACGAAATGCCAATAACTTAAGATGATTCCCTTAATAAAGCATACGAATCCCCAAACATCAGCCGAAGTCAAGAAGAAGGGTACAAATAGAACACGCTTTAATTAACACACACAGGCTTTTATGCAAGTCCCCATGCAAGGGGACATCCCACAGGGAGGGACACAGTATAGCCAATCAAGTACAATGGAAACATAAAACCCTTCCAGCATAAACATACAATGCCCTCCCCTAGTCCTGGAGATAATCAAGCCTGATAAAGTAACAACTTGATTTTCTCTAGGCAGAAAAGTCAGTTTCCCCCAATATCTGGAACACCCCTTTGTACATGAGGTATCCCCACAAATCATATGTCCCCTGATAGCCCCGATCTGGGTGATCAACATATTCAAATTTCACCTAGATCAGTTTAGGGGTTCTCAAAGAAACATGGAAGTCTTCTGTGACCGGTTCACCCTGGGTGGGCTGCCCAAAATAGTTCCATAAGTTTGGGTGTCTTTGCCGGTCACTTTAGAACAAGGGAAAAACGAATAAAGTACCGAATAGCGCTCTTCTAGCCATTTGGTACAGAGTTTCTTCACAAGGAGTGAACACCTTTCATGTTTCACTGCTCAAATCGGCAGTCGAGTCAGCTCCCTTCATTCAAACTCCATCTCCAGTGGGGGTTTAAAGGGGAGCATGAATTCATGTTTTATAAGATTTTGGACTCCCGTTTTGTCCAGAGGTTCCTCCAGAATTTAGTGGACTGGAAAGGATTTGGTCCAGTGGAGAGATGTTGGGTACCTGCCCGCCAGGTTCATGCGGATGAATTAGTGGTGGCTTTCCACCGTGAGAATCCGGGGAAAGCCCGTTTGGAGTCTTCTGAGCCCCCTCCTTGAGGGGGGTAAAGTAAGACACTCTCCTGTTTCGTGGTCCACTGGGGCCCCCAGGAACTCTCGTCGGACTCGGCCTGCGGGGGACCTCATTGGAGTAGCGGGACAAGCATACGGGCACAAGGTTTCTCAAGTAGCTCGGGACCTAACGCTAAACCTACCTAGGCCTTATGGGCAATACCAGGAGCCAGTGGGCGAATTACAGGAGCGCAAGGTCCGACTCACAGCAATCTCCCAGTAACCTCCAGAATGTGACCGTGCATACAATGGGAGGAGGGATAGAGCTCTGAGCCCCACCCAAGACTGGCTGATATAGCCCGGGCCTCACATGTGCACCAGAATGCTGCCTGTGGATGGAAATAAAGGCACATTCAGACTAGGAGTTTCTACACCTCCAAAAAATTTGATATACAAACTACAAATTGGCGTGGTATTAAAAAGCAGGAAGTGCTCAACCCCATATGCAGTGGTGCATCTATACCAGGGGGCATATCCTGCACTTGTGGTCCACTGCTTATAGCAATCACCAGCAAAAATGCATACAATGGAGGATCCACAATGGACATCCTACACAGGATAGCAAATGTGCGGTGCTCGGGCTCAGACATGTCCTCCAAGCAGGATATGTTGGCTAATCTCTCAATTTTACACCAGTATGAGGGTTAGTAAGACCGCAGAGTGCACCTGTCTTTGTTTTTGTCATATTATTTTTACTGTTTATCACATCCACACATTTGCTATCCTGTGTAGGATGTCCATTGCGGTACTTGTGGTCCACTGCAGGCATCCTCCATTGCATGCATGCAGACCACAAGAGCAGGATCTGCCCCCCGTTATAGATGCACCAATGCATATGGGGTTGAGCACTTCCTGCTTTTTAATACCACGCCAATTTGTAGTTTCCAATGTGAGAAGGCTAAAATATCATAGTTAGTACTGAATTAGAATTTTCCTTATTATTTAATATAATATAGTTTATCTTATGCAAAAAAATGTGCATGCGCACACGAATATTTCAGTGACGATTTTTTGCAATGGAATAGCATTGTACAAATATAAGGAAGTCTCGAATTAGTGAATATATCACGAATATTTAGCGAAATATTAGTGAACTATTGTCAATTCGAATATGGCACCTGCCGCTCATCTCTAGTCATCGGATGCTATATAGCACCCGATGACACATGTTCGTCTCAGTCTTAGTCAGGGAGAGCTGTGCTGAAGAAGGGACAGATAGTGTAGGGAGTAGAGTTGAGCAGACACCTGGAAGTTCGGTTTCGATGGGAACCAAACTTGACCCGAACTTGACCCCGAATCCGAACCCCATTGAGGTCAATGAGGACCCGAACTTTGGAGCACTAAAATGGCTCTAAAAAAGTCATGGAAAGGGCTAGAGGGCTGCAAAAGGCAGCAAAATGTGGTTAAGAGCATGGCAAGTGCTCTGCAAACAAATGTGGATAGGGAAATGACTTAAAATAAAATACATAAAAAAATTAAATAAAAATCTTGATCTAGGAGGAGGAGGTCCATATGTAGTAGGAGGTTGAGGAGGCGGTGGATGTGGCGGTGTAGGTGGAAGCGGCTGTGGAGGAGGTAGCCAACACTGTTTTTTTGTTTTTTATTTTTCTTATTTTTTATTTTTTTTTGTTTAAATTTGGGTAGACCCCAAAACATTGGGAAATATCCACAATAAAACAAAGAGAAAGTGCGCTGGAGTACAACAATGGCTGGGTGAGGCCGGTATACATGTTTATTCTGCACAAGGTACGGACAAGTCCTGTGGGATCCTTGCCTGGTTCATTTTAATGAGCGTGAGCTTGTCCACATTGGCTGTGGACAGGTGGCTGTGCTTGTCTGTGATAACTCCCTCCTGCCGTGCTAAACACACGTTCATACAATACACTGGCTGCAGGGCAGGCCAGCACCTCCAAGGCGTAAAGTGCAAACTCAGGCCATGTGCCTAATTTGGAGACCCAGAAGTTGAAGGGGGCAGACCCATCAGTCAGTACTTGTAGGCATGTGCACACATACTGCTCCACCATGTTGCTGAATTGCTGCCTCCTGCCTAGACGTTCCATATCAGCTGGTGGTGCTGATTGTTGTGGCGTGCTGACAAGATTTTTCCACATTTCGGCCATGCTAACCCTGCCTTCTGAGGTGCTGGCGGTGCCCCCGCTGCGTTGTCGACCTCTTCCTTCTCCTCAGCCTTTGCCTTGTGCTTCCACTGAGCCCCCGCTGTCAGGTGGGAATGCCATCAGCAGCGCGTCTACCAGCGTGCGCTTGTAGTCGCGCATCTTCCGATCAGTAACAGACGTTTTTACTAAATTTTGTACCCTGTCATCAATGCAGAGCAGGGTATTTTCACCTGCAAAAATGGGTTAATGTCAACCATCAATGTAACAGATGAAATTTAGGTCCCTGTCACCTATGCAGAGTTTGGTACTGGTATACAGCAAAAATGGTAAAATGTCACCCAAGAATGTAACAGACGATTTTTTTAAATTTAGGTCCCTGTCACCTATGCAGAGCAGGGTTTTTTTCACGGCAAAACTGAGTTCATGTCACCCCCCAATGGAACAGACGATTTTCAAAATTTAGGTCCCTGTCACATATGCAGAGCAGGGATTTGTATACGGCAAAAATGGTAAAATGTCACCCGAGAATGTAACAGACGATTTTTAGAAATTTAGGTCCCTGTCACCTATGCAGAGCAGGGGTTTATTCATGGCAAAGCTAGGTTGATTTGACCCACCAATGGAACAGACGATTTTGCAAAATTTAGGTCCCTGTCACCTATGCAGAGCAGGGGTTTGTATACGGCAAAAATGGTAAAATGTCACCTGAGAATGTAACAGATGCTTTTCCACCCTGCTCCCTCTTTTGCTGTGCTGGTGCCTCTGTGCGACCACCGCCTCTTCCTCCAAACTGCACACGTCACTCGCATGACCTTGATTCCATGTGGGGTCTAGTACCTCATCATCCTCCACATCATCTTCCACCCACTCTTTACCCCTGTCCTCCTTGTCGGTCTGCACACTGCAGAAAGACGCAGCAGTTGGCACCTGTGATTTATCATCATCAGAGACGTGCTGCGGTGGTCTTCCCATGTCCTCATCCTGAAACATAAGTGGTTGTGCATCGGTGCACTCAATCTTTTCCACTTCTGGTGCAGGGCTATGTGGATGGCCCACGAAAACCCTGCCAGCAGAGTCATCAAAAAGCATAAGAGACTGCTGCATGACTTGGGGTTCAGACTGCTTGCCTGATTTGCAAGGGGGTGAGTTGAAAGACAGATGGCCATGGGCTGTAGGTGCCAACTCTGAGCTTTCAACAGGGGACTGGGTGGGAGAAAATGTGAAGGAACTGGAGGCACTGTTAGCCACATAATCTACTATCGCCTGTGATTGTTCTGGCCTCACCCTTCGTAGAGCCGCACTCGGGCCTATCAAATAATGCTGAAGGTTCTGTCACCTACTCGCACCTGAGGAAGGCGTTTCACTTGGGCGTGTAGCTTGCACAGATCGACCATGTCCTCTACCTGCGACAGGAGCTCCACCAACACCAGCAGCACCACGACCAGGGCCACGTTCCTTATTTGACGCTCTCCTCATTCTTTGTGTTCACCCATGAAACTAACAGATGGTTTATGTCAGGCGACAATGTAACCGCCAATAGTCAACAATTAAGTGCACTGACAGTAAGGCAGTGCCGGTGTCATAAAGAGAAAAAATTTCTTGAGGTCACACAACAGTGTGACAGTTAAGTTTAATACAAATACTTTACTGTTAAAAAAAAAATTGAATTTGTCAAATAGCAATGTAACAGCAGTATTTACTGGTTTTATTTAACTGATAGGAACGCAGCGTAGGCCACAAATGTACTTTCTAGCAACAAAAATTTTAATTTTTTAACAAAAAATGTAACTGCAGTATTTGGCGGTTTTATTGGACTGTCAGAAATGCAGTACAGGGCAAAAAGGTACTTTTTTTGCCCCCCAAAAAGGGTTTCTTTAGCCATAAATGAAACAGATGGATTTAACTGTTTCAATATCACAAATTAAGCACAGGGGTTTTTTATATAAAAAATTGTGGATATGTCACCTCTACAATGGAACAGATGGATTTGCTGAATTTATGTGCCTGCCTGTCACATATGCAGTGCAGGCCTCAGATGTACTTTACAACAAAAAATGTAAATATGTCACCCCACAATTGAACAGATGGATTTAACTGATTATATTTCACTCTCAGAAATGCAGCACAGGGGTACTTTACAGAAAAAAAAATGGGGATATGTCACCCCCTGGGTCCCTGAACTCACAGACGGTATTATTTTCCCTTCCCCTGGCACATAGGCAGTGCAGGTGCACTTTAAAAATGGGTATATGTGGGCCACTGAACTGCCGTACAAGAACAGGATTAAATGATTGTCCCTGGTACACATGCAGTGCTGGTGCACTGCTGTTGCACAAAATTGCAGCCGACGCCCACCTAACTAACAGACGGATTAAAACTTTTTTTTCAGTCTCACTGGGCTCAGGGCAGGGTACAAAAATGTTGCATTGCACCCCAAAACAAAAAACGCTGTACATCGCAGACTTCACACCAAGTGCAGATATCAGAGTCTTTCCTAATCTCTCCCTCACAGCAGCAGCATCCTATCCCTACAACTAGTAAGAGCAGAGTGACGTGCGGCGCTACGTGACTCCAGCTTATATAGTCACATGCTGCACTCATGGCTGTGATGGCATGGCTGTGATGGCTTCTAAGGGCACACGAGTTAAACGCTTGTTGATTGGCTGTCCTGCAGCCTTTCAACAAGCGCCATAAAATCACCGAACACCGAACTCGAACCCAAACTTTTACGAAAATGTTCAGGTACAAAAAAAACTAAATTTCGGTACGAACCCGAACTTTACAGTTCGGGTTTGCTCAATCCTATCTGTAAGCCATATATCCAATACTTGCCCAACAGTTGTAAAACAGATAGGGCGCAAATGGGGTATTTACGAATATTCTAAAAAATGAATATATACCACTATATTGAATATATTCATTTTTTAGAGTATTCGTCTTTTTTTTTTTCAATCTGTACAGTTGTTCCACTTCGGCATACTCCTCCCTGACAAGCGTCCCCGTCACCATGGGAACGCCTGGGGGTTAGAATATACCATCGTATCTGAGTTTTCACAATCTCACTGAAATCGTGAAACTCAGATTCGATGGTATGTTCTAACCCCCAGACAAGCGTCCCCGTCACCATGGGAATGCCTGGGCGTTAGAATATACCATCGGATCTGAGTTTTCACGATCTCACTGAGATCGTGAAAACTCAGATCCGATGGTATATTCGAACCCCCAGGCATTTCCATGGTGACAGGGACGCTTGCCGGGAAGGAGTATGCCGAAGTGGAACAACTGTACAGATTGACGAATATTCTAACCCCCAGGCATTTCCATGGTGACAGGGACGCTTGCCGGGGAGGAGTATGCCGAAGTGGAACAACTGTACAGATTGACGAATATTCTAAAAAACGAATATATTCGATTTAGTGCTATATATTTGTTTTTTAGCATATTTGTCATTTTTCCCATCTAAAGTCATGATTCCTCCCTGCTTAAGTTGCTTGTGGGCCAATGACTCATTGACCCACAAGCAAGAAGCAGGGAGGAATCATGTTTTCAGATGTTAAAAAATGAAAAATATTCGATATAGCAAATATATAGCACTATATTTGAAACATTCGCTAATTTTCGAAGTTGCGATATTGGAGATAAATATTCGTAATTCGAATATTCGCGCTCAACACTAGTGATTACCCCAATATCTTATTCCAACAGGTTGAGATGTGTTTACAATGGGATTTTTGTTAGTTAGATTATTATTAGTTTGTGTGGAGGTCACCACTGCCGCTTCCACGACAGGCAACTGTGTCATCTGTTTCTGCTTATTTCTCTGCCTGTCTTTCTCTCCTTCCTCGATCTGCCCCCAATAATGCACTATGTGAGTCTGGATTTCTTGCAATGGTTTACTTT
Organism: Bufo bufo; assembly: GCF_905171765.1. Classification (NCBI taxonomy): domain Eukaryota; kingdom Metazoa; phylum Chordata; class Amphibia; order Anura; family Bufonidae; genus Bufo; species Bufo bufo. The sequence goes on along the minus strand of NC_053390.1, from coordinate 302,742,599 downwards.
CCAGTGCAAATACCTGATTCAACTTCCGCTGCAATTCTACAGGGAAACCTTTAATAATTGACTGATAAAATAACACATGTCCACCACCAGTTTCACCCCACTCTTGTCCCACCTCCTCTCTTAATTTTTTCTGCATTTTCTCAATATATTCAATAGGATCTTCCTCTTTCCCCATAGAACTAGCTGTAATCTTTCCAAAATCCCTTCTATCTTGATAAATGTTCCTCAATGCTTTCCAAATAATAGATCGATAAGGATTAAATAAAGCCCCATTGTATGCATCCTCCATTTTTGTTATCCGATCATGGCCAAAAGATTATTTGAAAATCTGATTTGTTTTGTCACCTATGATATCAGCTAATAATGCTTTAATATCCCCAAGTGCCAAAGTCTGACCTGAGGTTTTCTGTTCAAATTCATAGATATATTTACTGGCCCCTGCTGATAGAGAAGGTAAACTACGTCTCAGATTTACTTTATCTGTATTCTGCCAGGGCCTATACTTCATTCCCCATCTGCCTGCTCTCATTTGCATAAATTAATTATCGCCAAATAAGAAATAATTATTGGTTATTACAGTTTGGAGCAAATTCAAAAGGAACTCCTGGCATTCTGGTGTAAAATCCGAGCACATCAATGAGCGTCTGACCGCTTTGAGACCCAGTTCATGTCTAATACTTGTATATAGACTTACTATATCCAAGGACACCAGTAAAGCCCCAGTCGGTATTGTCACCTCCCTGACCTTCAATAGAAAGTCTGAGGTATCTCTGATATATGATTTTGCAGAGATAGCAAATGTACGTAACACCCTAATCTTTTGGATTATGAAATTAAATACACTCAAACCGACGGGATTGAACGTTGATTTTAAACCGTGGATTTGTACATAGGCTGTACTGCCTTGCATGTTACTGGAACTCTGTTACGTCTTCTTGCTAGCATATATGGGGTACAACTTTGATTTTTAATTGTTTTCCTCATCTCTCTTTCAGATAACACATCATTGAACATTGAGAAATAAAGACCGGTATTGATCCCTGAGACACATGAGGATGCTTGATGTTTACTTGTAATGGATAAATAATAATTTAAATGGTTGCCCCTCTTTTTTGTGTCTTTTTCCCCCTATGTATAGTTTAATCAGTAATGTTCTGCATTATTGTGCTTGTTATCTATATATGGGTTTTCAGCAGATTTAATGCCATATTCACATATGGGGGTACAGATGGGGGAGTGCCAGTGCGCCAAGCCTGGGAGCTCAGGACACCCCTCGTTAGTTCCTTTTATTGGAGTTGTGAGAAGGTTCTTTGGAATCCTGTCTTAATGTCATAATTTGGACTGGATCAATATTTCCATTCTCACAACTTTGACACATATTACTTGTGAGGTGAGGAGTGGCTGGCACGATTGGATTCCGTGTTTGGGTACAAATACGGAACAACCAGTGCTGCTTTCGGACACAACTGGTGGGCATATATTCATATGTGACCAGCTGTTGATGACTCCATCTACATAGCCTCTATAATCTGCTGCCCAGTATAGACGGCTTGTCATTCCTGAGGTTCTGTATGAGCGACGGGTCGGGTGACTCCGGCATACGTGGCCATGTGACCATTACCAGGGGTCGGTCAGGTGATCGCGATACTTCCGGCCACCTGACCTGGAGGACATGTGATTGGATATACAACATTGTGCGAGGATCCATGCGCTTCAATGAATGCGGAAGTAATCTCGCGCAGGCACACTTGCTTCTTTACCACGCCGGCATCTCATGTGAATCATGGATTTAAACCAGGTCATCAGTGCTCAATGTATGATTTTAATTATTGTTTTATTGCCACACCTGTACACTATTTATGAACTTATTTACACTTTAACATGAATTCTGGAAATTTTTTATATATGAATTATATTATTTTTTATTCACAATTATGCACTATACTATGATATTTTTCTAATCATGTTTTGTATTGATATGTACTGTATTTATGGATTTTATGCACTTTTTTAAATCTAAATTATGTAATTGATTGATATTGATCACTCTTTAAATATGCTATATGCACCCATTGTTTGTATCACTGCCTGAGAAAGGTTCCAGTGTGTAACCCGAAACGTTGCTGCTAGTGAATAAACCTACACTTTTTTACTGAAGGAAGTGCCGTGGATATTTATGATTATACATATATATATATATATATATATATATATTAGTGTTTGGCGAGCATGCTCTGCCGAACGTTTATTTTACTCGAGCGCAATGCTCGAGCCCCCTCCCCGCACGTTTGTTGGCTGCTACACAGCCAATAAACGTGCAGGTAAGTACTGCCATTCACTGTAAAGTCATAGCCATGTTGGCTACTGATATTACAGTAATTGGCTGGCCAGAACGCGTCATCGGGTGCTATATAGCACCCGATGACATGTGTTTGACTCAGTCTTAGTTAGGGAGAGCTGTGCTGAAGAAGGGACAGATAGTGTAGGGAGTGAAATAGTAATATTTTATTGAAAAAACTTGTTAGAGACCCAAAAGTCCTTTTGTTGTATCTGGCAGCAATATATATTTTTAGCGCAACCTGCACAAAATAGCTTGCAATTGTTTGGCCGCTGCAGATAGCGATATTATCTGCGCTACATCTCCTGTGTAACGTGTGCGCAGCCTAAAAATATCAGTGAAATCCAGTGTACTTTTTCCATGGACAGTGTCCGCTGAGGACAGTTACATTACCTGCGCTACATCTCCTGTATAACGTTTGCCCATCTGAAATATCACTGACATTCAGTGTAATTTTTTTCGCTGCTAGTGACAGCGACATTATCTGCGCTACATCCCCTGTGTAACGTGTGTGCAGCCTAAAAATATCTGTGACATCCAGTGTACTTTTTCCGTAGACGGTGTCCGCTGCGGACAGTTACATTACCTGCGCTACACCTCCTGTATAATGTTTGCGTATTCGAAATATCAGTAACTTTCAGTGTAATTTTTTTTCGCCACTGGTGACAGCGACATTACTTGCGCTATACCTCCTGTATAACGTTTGCGCATCCTAAAATCCTCTGTGATGTTCAGTGTAATTTTTTATTATTTGTAGAATATGGCTAAAAATAAGGTGGCTCCACCGTATGACTTTAATGGTAGCGGTGCTCTTGCTATGCTACACCCAAGCTCTAGTAAAATAGTATTCAAAATTAGCAGGCACTCACTTTTCAACTGGATACATGTTAGTTTAAAATAAATTGATATATAGTATAGCAGCTCCTCAACTCGATGGCTAAAAGTGAGGAACGCCGACTACTACAACCACATACAGCGCAGCGCCCATCTTCAGCCACGAGACAAGCAAAACACCACTGGAGAAGAATCATCAACACAGGTAACTCTGCAAAGGGGAAGGCCTAAACTAGAGGTAAGACCAGTGCCACAGACTACGCGGGACGCCGCGTCTAGGCACATCCTCGGAACGGCATTATCCCCAGAAATGTGAGTTACCCTATTATCACTGCTATTGAAAGGTGAAGTACTGTTCTGACGACAATAATTTGATTGTGGCATATGAAGCAACATATTCAGCGACAGCGGCTGTATTGTGGTTTGTCAAACTGTTACCCTGGTGACATTTATCATAACATGGCGTGTACATTACGGGGACTTTTCATTTAATCATTGGAATCACAGACTCAAACTGTTGAATCCAAGCTGCTGCAATTTAGCGCCTCTAACATTGGGACTGTTTTTATGCATTGTTTTAAATATATATGTGCACTACCATACAGTTATAGTCAGCAATTGTATTTAAGGAGCTGTTTTATCACTTTTAGCCATCGAGTTGAGGAGCTGCTATACTATATATCAATTTATTTTTATCTTTTTAACTATTTTAATCAATAAACTAACATGTATCCAGTTGAAAAGTGAGTGCCTGCTAATTTTGAATACTAATTTTTTATTAGCCGCTGGTGACAGCGACATTACTTGCGCTATACCTCCTGTATAACATTTGCGCATCCTAAAATCATCTGTGACATTCAGTGTACTTTTTTCATAGACACTGCGGACAGCGACATTATCTGTGCTACATCTCCTGTTTAACGTGTGCGCATCCTAAAAATATCTGTGACCTTCTGTGTACTTTATTTGCGCATACACTTACAAAACCTGCGCTTCTGTACATGTGACATACTTGCAAGCATATATATAAATTAATATGCGCAAGGCGAGCAGTAAGGGAAAGTGGCCGGACTGCTGATGATGCATGCAGAGGCCGTGGCCCGGTGAAAACTGTGCCTGTTGCCAAAAGCACAAGAAAACACTCATCCACGATACCTAGCTTCATGTCCCAGTTTGCAGGGCGGCGCAGGACAAAACTCTCGAAGTCAGACCAGTGTGACCAGATGGTCGGTTGGATTTCAGCAGATAATGCTTCCAGTCGGTTAAGCACCACCCAGTCTTCCGCAAAGTCCAGTCTAAGTAGCCAAGAGTCTGGTCAACAGAATCCTCACCCTGATACTCCTTCCTCCCACCATGGAGAGTTTTGGCAAACAAGTGATCCCACACTCGGATATTCCGAGGAGCTCTTTTCATTGCCATTCCTTGATTTGGGCCTCTCGACAATCCCGTTTGATGAGGGACATGAGGAGATATTGTACCCTGGTTCTAAAACTCTTGAGCATTTACAGTCACAAGAAGAAGACGGTGGGGAATGGCAGTTAGTGTTTCACGAGGTAAATGATGATGATGAGACACAGTTGCCAATATGTCAACCGCAATTAGTGTCTCTAGAGGTTGATGATGAGGATGAGACACAATTGTCAATAACTGAGGTTGTTGTTAGGTCAACAAGTCAGGAGGATAACCAGAGTGAGAAAGTGGAAGAGGATGTGGTGGACAATGAAGTCACTGACCCAACCTGGGAAGGTGGCAAGCCGAGCGAGGACAGCAGTACAGAGGGGGAGGGATCCTCAGCACCGCAACAGGCTGGAAGAGGCAGTGGGGTGGCAAAAGGGAGACGGCAGGCCACACCAAACAAGCCCGCACCCCCTTGCGGCAATCTCCCTTGCCAAGGGGTAGGTTTCTGCAGTCTGGCGCTTTTTTGAGGAAAGTGCGGATGATAAAAGAATAGTAAATTGTAACCTGTGCCGTACCAAAATGAGCAGGGGCATGAACACTAGCAACCTCACCACCACCAGCATGATCTGCCACATGGTATCAAAGCACTCTAATAGATGGGCTGAATTCCTGGGTCCTCAATCAGTGTCTGCGGGTCACACCACTGCCTCCTCTTCCCCTGTGTTACGTGCTGGCCAATCTCCTATCCAAGACGCAGGCCCGGATGCCTCACGCCATGCACATGGACCTTCGCAAGCACCATCAGCTAGCACATCCACTTCTGTGTCCCAGCGCAGCGTACAGATGTCTATACCCCAGGCCTTTGAACGAAAATGCAAATACCCAGTCACCCACCCACAGGCCATAGCACTAAATGCGCACATTTCCAAATTGCTGGCCCTGGAAATGTTGCCATTTAGGCTTGTGGACACTGAGGCTTTCCGCAGCCTGATGGCGGTGGCCATCCCGCGTTACTCTTTCCCCAGCTGCCAGTGTAGCACTGCAGTGGGGAAGCAGCAACAGGCCCTGCTTAAACTGATCTGCTTAGGTGACAAACAGCACACCGCTGCAGAGCTGTGGCAGGGGATAAGGGACCAGACTGAGCTGTGGCTCTCGCCACTCAACCTACAATCAGGTATGGTTGTGTCTGATAATGGCCGTAACTTGGTGGCGGCTTTGATAGCCAGACCACCCCCACTTCGTCTTCTCAGTGCAAATTGGATGATGAGGAGGAGGAGCAGGAGACGGTTGCCTTCCCTACAGAGGATAGTACCCATGGAAGTTTTATTCCATCTGTTCAGCGTGGATGGGTAGAAGAGGAGGAAGAGGATGTGGAAAATGATAGTCATCCTCCTGATGAGGACAGCAAAGTCTTGTCTGTTGGGACTCTGGCACACATGGCTGACTTTATGTTAGGCTGCCTTTCCCGTGACCCTCGGGTTGTACGCATTTTGGCCAACACCGATTATTGGTTGTTCACCCTTCTCGACCCCTGCTACAAAGAGAACTTCTCATTTCTCATTCCTGTGGTGGAGAGGACAAGCAAAATGGTTCAATAACAGAAGGTCCTTATGGAAAAGTGCTCCAAAAATGTCCAGCTGACAACGCTGACTGCAGAGTACTAAGTTCCTTGGCCAACCGAGAAGGGGAGACGAGGGGAACACACAGCAGTTCCAACAGAGGCAGGGCAACACCCTCCAAGGCCTGGGACAGTTTTATGACACCCCGCCAGCACCCTCAACCGGATACGTGGCCTAGTGTCATAAGAAGGGAAACATTTTGGCAGATGTTGAAGGAGTGCGTAGCAGACCATGTCAGCATCCTCAGTAATCCCTCTGTGTCTTACAACTATTGGGTGTCCAAGCTGGACACATGGCACAAACTGGCCCTCTAGGCCTTGGAGGTGCTGGCCTGCCCTGCCGCCAGCGTTTTGTCAGAGCGTGTATTTAGTGCTGCTGGGAGCATAAAAACTGATAAGCGCATCCGCCTGCCAACTGAAAATGCTGACCGGTTGACTCTTATAAAAATGAACAAGGCCTGGATTGCCCCTGACTTCTCTACTCCACCAGAGGAAAGCAGCTGAACATAAAGGCACTCTAAGGCCTATTGCACACGACCATATGGCTTTTTCAGTATTTTGCGATCCGCAAAAAATGGATCCGCAAAAAATATGGGTGACATCTGTGTGCATTCTGTTTTTTGCAGAACGGAACATCTGGCCCCTAATAGAACAGTACTATCCTTGTCCGTTATGCGGACAATAATAGGACATGTTCTATCTTTGAGCGGAAACGGAATGCATACGGAGTACCTTCTGGTTTTTTTGCAGATCCATTGAAATGAATAATTCCATATAATGCAAAAAACGGAACGGAAATGAAAAAAAAAAATTTTTTGGATTTTATGGTGTATTGAATACACTGTATTCCCATGCACCCCTTCCACCACTAAAAAAGGGTATATGGTTCAATCTCCCTTTTCTCGTCCTCCTCCTCCATCATATCAACATGCTTTTTAGGCTGCCCTCGCTTCTAATGTTTTAGAGGGTCAGCCGAGCAGCAGGCCCTCACCCTTAATGTTTTTGAAGGTCTTCAGCAGGCCCTCGCCCATAATGTTTTTGAGGGTCACCAGCAGGCTCTCACCCATAATGTTTTTGAGGGTCACCAGTAGTGATGAGCTGGAGGTGCCATATTTCGCAATTATTCGATTGAATATTAGTTTTATATTCGTTGAAATCGAATATTCGTCATTATTCTATTTTTCGCGAATAATATGCGATTTAATTATTCACGTATTGCGATTTTCTTTTAACTGTGTAAGGCAACTTTCTTATTGGTTGGCTATGACTATGGCTAATATGTGTATTCTACGAATATTTGCTATATTGCTATAACTTCGTTTTTTAGAATATTAAGAATATTCTAAAAAACTAAGTTATAGCAATATATAGCGAATATTCGTAAAATACACAAATAGACTGTAATTTAGCTAATATAGTGCTATAGTATTTTTTTTTATACTGTGAATTTTTCCCAAATATGAAGTTCAGAAGAGAAAAAAAATTAGACAAAAAAAATACTATAGCACTATATTAGCTAAATTACAGTCTATTTGTGTATTTTACGAATATTCGCTATATTGCTATAACTTTGTTTTTTAGAATATTCGTTATATTTTAAAAAACGAAGTTATAGCAATATATCGAATATATTCGTTATTTTGAATAATCATCTTTTTTTTAATGTGTTTTGTTATTTCACTTTGGCATACTGCTCCCCGACAAGCGTCCCGTCACCATGGGAATGGCTGTGTGTTATATAATATACCATTGAATCTGAGTTTTCCATGCGATCGTGAAAACTCAGATCCGATGGTATATTCTAACCCACAGTTGTTCCCAGGGTGACGTGGACGCTTGTCGGGGAGGAGTATGCCGAACAACTTAGTTGAAAATAAAAAAAAAATAATATTCTAAATAACGATTTTTTTCTCTCGAATATTCGCTATATAGAATGAAGTAGGGTGGAATCAATCTTTTTTACCCGAAAATCGGAAACGTTATGAATGATCGCGTAAGGACGTGATAGTCTGACGTAATCGCTTCACATGACCTGGTTTCGGTTTCGCTTTGGTTATGGTTACTAGTGGATTGGCAGTCTTCCGAAAATAAAATCCTATAGATAAAATGGTGCGAAAAACCTTTAATGAGGATGAAGAAGAAGTTATTCTCACTGTAAGTAATATTGTATTACAGTACTGTATTTTATTATATATTGCATGCATGCCAGAATATTTTGCAACACTCGAACAATGTATAAATTATTAATATATAGATCGACTGTTGCAAAATATTCGTATATGCCAATAAGAACTACATTGATACGTTCCCCCCCCCCCCCCCCCCCCCAAAAGTAGATATTACAGATTGGTGCACGTATTCTTGTGCAAGTATTCTTGTTACTTCGCAGCACTATGTCAGTAGCATGTATGTATGGATAACAGATAAATATCTATCACATGCACATAGCACGTTGGTTTTCCTGCCATACAATATATACCACACACTATATACCATACACACAATATATATATAGATTTAATTTTATGTCCATGAGGTTTTTTTGTTGGACCAAAAGTATTTGCTGGTTTATTTAGCGTTACCCAGGGTGCACCACGGGGATGCAAACCAGCTGTACACCCAATACCGTACCGTCACTTACTAGACAGGTACATCGCAGCTTAGCTGGCCAATATCAGATTGCTCAGACCTCACAGACATACATTCGAAATACAATCCGATCTTATAACGGTAACATTAAATCTAATATTTCCCCTTCAAAGGCGTAACTACTTTATGCGTATTTGTTGAGGATATTTTTTAAAATATTTGTATAATAAAACAATGGGGATTATATGCTTTCATCTTTATCCTTCAGCGCTTTCTGGAGCGGGGATATCATCTGACCCGCAAACACTAAGAAAAAGAACGGATCATAATGTCTGTCCGGACTGAACTGTATTTAAAGGATAACTGTCGCCTTTGGACCCTAATTTCAATTTTCATATATGTAGTTACTATTACCCTGATATTCCAGAATCACTAAGGCCCCTTTCACACGGGCGTTGCAGGAAAATGTGCGGGTGCGTTGCGGGAACACGCGCAATTTTTCCGCGCGAGTGCAAGACATTGTAATGCATTTTGCACTCGTGTGAGAAAAATCGTGAATGTTTGGTACCCAAACCTGAACTTCTTCACAGAAGTTCGGGTTTGGGATCGGTGTTCTGTAGATTGTATTATTTTTCCTTATAAACATGGTTATAAGGGAAAATAATAGCATTCTGATTACAGAATACATAGTAAAATAGCGCTGGAGGGGTTAAAAAATAATAATAATAATTTAACTCACCTAATCCACTTGCTCGCGCAGCCCGGCTTCTCTTCTGTCTTCTTTCTTTGCCCTGTGGAGGAACAGGACCTGTGGTGACGTCACTCCGGTCATCACATGGTCCATCACATGATCCATCACCATGGTAAAAGAGCGAGCAAGTGGATTAAGGTGAGTTAAATTTTTATTTTATTTTTTTAACCCCTCCAGCGCTAGTTTACTATGCATTCTGTATTCAGAATGCTATTATTTTCCCTTATAACCATGTTATAAGGGAAAATAATAATGATCGGGTCTCCATCCCGATCGTCTCCTAGTAACCGTGTGTGAAAATCGCACCGCATCCGCACTTGCTTGCGATTTTCACGCAACCCCATTCACTTCTATGGGGCCTGCGTTGCGTGAAAAACACAGAATATAGAGCATGCTGCGATTTTCACGCAACGCACAAGTGATGCGTGAAAATCACTGCTCATGTGAACAGCCCCATAGAAATGAATGGGTCGGTATTCAGTGCGGGTGCAATGCGTTCAACTCACGCATACGCGCCCATGTGAAAGGGGCCTAACTATTAGATTGACTTACCCCATATTTCATAAGATTCAGCCCTTAGGCTCCATTCACACATCTGCAAATGGGTCCGCATCCGTTTCCGCAATTTTGCGGAACGGGTGCGGACCCATTCATTCTCTATGGGGACGGAATGGATGCGGACAGCACACAGTGTGCTGTCCGCATCCGCATTTGCGGAGCGCGGCCCCGATCTTCCGCAAAAGATAGAACATGTCCTATTCTTGTCCGCAGCTGCAGACAAGAATAGGCATTTCTATAGGGGTGCCGGGCGGGTGTGTTGTGGACTCGCAATTTGCGGGTCCGCAACACACCACGGACGTGTGACTGGAGCCTTAGCAACCAGTCTGCACAAAACTGCAATTTCCTTATTCAGTTCAGATGGCCCCTGATGACTCATCCTGCAGCTAATCCCGCCTGCTCTCACTACCCACAATGCATTGAGCTCCTCGTGCGCCAGCTTCTGCACCCCAACCAATAGGTGCTCTCCACACTTAAACACGCCCCCCTCCTGCTATCACATACACTTTAGGAAGTGGTAGAAGTGTGTGAAGATTTTCTGTAGCTTGGACCAAGAAAACTAATGGTAAGCTAGTCTTTATAATGTAATAGCACTGCCTCACACTATATATATTCATGTTACATGTTTGTGGTGGTCAGGCAGGATACAGGATCCAACACTACACTCAGCCTTTGCTGCACACGCTCTGCTTTTACAGGGTTTCTGTGTAAAAAGCACTACATGCAGTGTTTGTTCATTTCCATTACAGTATGGGCAGCAGAGATGTGATCTGCTTGTAGGCTACTTTCACACCTGCATTTAGGTGCGGATCCGTCTGGTATCTGTACAGACGGATCCGCACCTATAATGCAAACGTTGGTATCGGTTCAGTATGGATCCGTCTGCATAACTAAGTAAAAAAAAAGTGTAACCCTGTGAAGTTACACCGGCTGCGTTATCTGAAATGCCCAGTAGATGGACTCAGTATGCTGTTAATAAGACATTGAGCATTTATCACATGACTGGCTGAAAGGAGTCACATGGTTAGTGACATCATCGCAGGTCCTAAAACGACGTGGGCTGCACAGCTAAAAAGAGGAAGGTCCTGGAAAAGTTTCTGGAAGCTACGATTTGCTCAGCCAGAGAGAGGACATGGGTCTGGCATTGAGAGACTGCAGCACAGAGATAGAATCTGGCGGAGAGAACTTACTTCACCCAAGATCACACCTGCTGAGAGAGGGACCGCTGGCAAAGACAAGCACTGAGTCCAGACGTCTGGTGAATCCAGTGAAAGGAGATTGCTGCGGACTGGCCTGGTAAATGGTGTTGTGAGGGTAAGTCAAACCTCTCCCTGTATCACCACAGGGCACCTGTCTCCACGAGGCTGAAGTTGGTTTCTTATTCGGCAGTTTCTTATACATTACTATGACAAGTAAACCTTTTTTCCTCTTATTCCTCTGCAGTAAATCTGTTTTTTTTCTACATAAATGTTAAATATTATTTGTGAACAATCAGATTAATAAAAAAAAAATCTACATTATTGGTGTTTTTACTGAAAAAAACGATAGTGGAAAAAAGGATGAAAAAATATGCATTTTGAATAAGTAACTGAGGAATATAAGGGGTTAAACGCCGTTGGGCCACTAATCTAAGGGTGGAAATATAAAGAGTAAGGACCCCTCTATAATACCTAACTGTATCCAGCCTGGCCCAAACTGTGGATTGGCATTAAAACAGATGCCAACCTTGCCAACTATATACATTTTTAGCATTTTGAATAAGTAACTGAGGAATTTAAGGGGTTAAATGCTGTTGGGCCACTAATCTAAGGGTGGAAATATAAAGAGTAAGGACCCCTCCATAATACGCAACTGTACCTAGCCCGGCCCAAACTGTGGATTGGCATTAAAACAGGTGCCAACCTTGCCAACTATATACATTTTCAGCATTTTGAATAAGTAACTGAGGAATTTAAGGGGTTAAACGCCGTTGGGCCACTAATCTAAGGGTGGAAATATAAAGAGTAAGGGCCCCTCCATAATACCCAACTGTATCCAGCCTGGCCCAAACAGTGGATTGGCAGGAAAACAGGTGCCAACCTTGCTAATATACATTTTCTACATTTTGAATAAATAATGGAGGAATTTAAGGGGTTAAACGCCATTGGGCCACTAATCTAAGGGTGGAAATATAAAGAGTAAGGACCCCTCTATAATACCCAACTGTATCCAGCCTGGCCCAAACTGTGGATTGGCATTAAAATAGATGCCAACCTTGCCAACTATATACATTTTCAGCATTTTGAATAAGTAACTGAGGAATTTAAGGGGTTAAACGCTGTTAGGCCACTAATCTAAGGGTGGAAATATAAAGAGTAAGGACCCCTCCATAATACGCAACTGTACCCAGCCCGGACCAAACTGTGGATTGGCATTAAAACAGGTGCCAACCTTGCCAACTATATACATTTTCAGCATTTTGAATAAGTAACTGAGGAATTTAAGGGGTTAAACGCCGTTGGGCCACTAATCTAAGGGTGGAAATATACAGAGTAAGGACCCCTCCATAACACCCAACTGTACCCAGCCTGGCCCAAACTGTGGATTGGCAGGAAAACAGGTGCTAACCTTGCCAACTATATACATTTTCAGCATTTTGAATAAGTAACTGAGGAATTTAAGGGGTTAAACGCCGTTGGGCCACTAATCTAAGGGTGGAAATATACAGAGTAAGGGCCCCTCCATAATATCCAACTGTATCCAGCCTGGCCCAAACAGTGGATTGGCAGGAAAACAGGTGCCAACCTTGCTAATATACATTTTCTACATTTTGAATAAATAATGGAGGAATTTAAGGGGTTAAACGCCGTTGGGCCACTAATCTAAGGGTGGAAATATAAAGAGTAAGGACCCCTCCATAATACGCAACTGTACCCAGCTGTCACTACCAGAGCTTTGGGACGTTCTCACAGCTCTGTTTCTCCACCCCTGTGATGATGTCACTAATAGAGCTGGGAGGAGTTCTCACTGCTCTGTTTACTTTTGGTTTCCTTCCTTCCAGCTGTTCCCCATGTGTTTGATTTCCCTCTCTTTATATCACCCCTCCTCCTATGGTAGGGTGTGGATTATAGTTCTCATTTCAGTGGTAGCTCTTGCTTTAGTATCTTCACTTGTAGCTATCAGTTCACTGGACCTGTGTTCTGCTGCAGCAAGCACTCCGGATATTGCCAGCCTGTCCTTGGATCCGTCTTCTCTGCGGCTGCAACAGCTTCAGCTAAGTGTGCAGACATTGTTGTGTTCCTGTTTATTTTCTGACTGGATCTGAGGTGGCCACGGTTCCCTCCATATACTGAGTAGGGCACCGGTGGCCGTGCCCCTTCCACTATTGTAGGGGTTACAGTGGTCATCAGTCTTAGGCACGTGGGCATGCCTCGTTCCGCCATCTGGATCCGGGCATGTGCTTTAGCAGTATAGGGAGAGCGTTGAGGGACGGATAGGGATCACCCTTTATCCTCCCTAGTTTGGGTCCGGTCAGTAGCTCTTTACTGTATATACTATTGTTGCTCACACACAGCCGTGACATTATAATCCACCAAAACCGTCCTTTTTTTACATGGATCCGCTTTCTGACCTGGTTGACCGCATGCAGGGTCTTTCTTTGGAAGTAGCGGATCTCCGTCAATCTATGACTCAGCTCCAAGCATTGGGCTCTGCTCCGGCTCATGGAGTCTGTTGCGAGCCAAAGGTCTCACTTCCGGAAACGTTCTCCGGGGGCAGTGAGAATTTTGTTTGCTTCAGAGAGGCATGCAAACTCCATTTTTGCTTGTGTCCCCACTCTTCTGGTAATCAGGAGCAGAGGGTGAGGATTGTCATCTCCCTGCTCAGGGGTAATGCTCAGACTTGGGCCTTTTCGCTGCCATCAGGGGATCCCTACCTTCGATCCGTGAAGGGATTTTTTGTGGCCCTGGGGCAGATTTATGATGACCCGGATCGTGTTGCTCTGGCCGAATCTAACTTACGTGTTTTATGCCAGAACAAACTGTCTGCAGAGCTTTATTGTTCTGAATTTCGGAGATGGGCAGCTGATTCAGGTTGGAATGATGCTGCACTCCGGAGTCAGTTCTGTCATGGTCTCTCGGAGAGATTGAAAGATGCCTTTGCTTTCCATGAGAGACCAACGTCCTTAGAGTCTGCCATGTCATTGGCGGTACGCCTTGACAGGCGTCTAAGAGAAAGAAACGAGACCTCTCTGTCCAGCCATTGTCAGTTTAGGGGCAGTGGTGCGGAGTCATTCAGTGTGCAGGGGCCTCATCCTGTCTCGCTCCCCTCTGAGGAGGAGCCCATGCAGCTAGGTCGACTTGCCCCTGATAAAAGAGGATTTAGTCCTCAGAGTATGGTCTGTTTTTGTTGTGGGGGCATAGGTCATTTGGCAAATGTTTGTCCGTCTAGGAGATTCTTGAACTGTACAAAGAGCGATAAGAAGAGAAAAACCTCAAAAGGTAAATCATCAAGTTCTGCTTCATCTGCTACTTTGGGCAAAGTTGATGTAGGAATTGATGCTTTTTCTCTGACCTGCAGTTCCCGTTTTCTCCTGTCTGCCAGGGTGGCGCTAGAGAGCAAGGTCATTTCTTGTGAGATTTTTGTCGATAGTGGAGCGGCCGTCAATCTTATTGACACTCAATTCGTAGCCATGCATGGTTTTCAGGTTTGCACATTAGATAAGGATATACCTGTTTTTGCTATTGACTCTGCTCCACTCTCACAGAGATCTCTGAAGGGCATTGTTCACAATATCCGGCTAGCTGTAGGTGACACTCATGTGGAGGATATATCTTGTTTTGTCCTTAACGGATTGCCTTCTCCTCTAGTTTTGGGGTTACCCTGGCTCACTAGACATAACCCCACTATTGATTGGCAAAGAAGGCAAATAAATGAGTGGAGTGACTTTTGTAGAGAGAATTGTCTCACAGCGACTTTTGCAGAGGTGTCTACTAAAACGGTGCCATCATTTCTCTCTGATTTCTCGGACGTGTTTTCCGAGAGCGGTGTTCAGGAGCTACCTCCTCACCGGGAGTTTGACTGTCCCATTAACCTCATTCCCGGCGCCAAGCTGCCAAAAGCACGCCTCTACAATCTCTCACAACCGGAAAGAATCGCAATGCGAACTTATATCTCCGAGAGTCTCGAAAAGGGGCATATTCGTCCCTCAAAGTCACCTGTGGCCGCGGGTTTTTTTTTTGTTAAAAAAAAAGATGGCTCTCTGAGACCTTGCCTAGATTTTAGGGAGCTGAACCGTATCACGATTCGCGATCCCTATCCCCTTCCTCTGATCCCGGACCTCTTCAACCAAATTGTTGGGGCCAAGGTGTTTTCCAAATTGGATTTGAGAGGCGCGTACAACCTGGTCAGGGTCAGAGAGGGGGATGAATGGAAAACGGCCTTTAATACCCCTGACGGGCATTTCGAGAATCTTGTTATGCCTTTCGGCCTGATGAATGCTCCGGCCGTCTTTCAGCATTTTGTTAATAGTATTTTCTATCATTTAATGGGGAAATTTGTATTGGTGTATCTTGATGATATTTTGATTTTTTCCCCTGATGTTCAGACCCATCAGGATCATCTTTTTCAGGTTCTGCAGATTCTGCGGGAAAATAAATTGTACGCCAAGCTGGAGAAATGTCTTTTTATGGTATCGGAGATTCAATTTCTGGGTTTTCTCCTCTCTGCTTCTGGTTTTCGCATGGATCCGGAGAAGGTCCGTGCTGTACTTGAGTGGGAGCTTCCTGAGAATCAGAAGGCATTGATGCGCTTTCTGGGTTTTGCGAACTATTACAGAAAGTTCATTTTGAATTATTCCTCTGTTGTCAAACCCCTCACTGACATGACAAAAAAGGGGGCGGATTTTTCCTCTTGGTCGGAGGAGGCGCTTACAGCCTTTTCTAAGATTAAAGAGAATTTTGCGTCTGCTCCCGTCTTGGTGCATCCCGATGTTTCCTTACCTTTTATTGTTGAGGTGGATGCTTCCGAGGTGGGTGTGGGTGCGGTTTTGTCCCAGGGCCCTTCCCCTGCCAAATGGCGACCCTGTGCCTTTTTCTCTAAAAAACTCTCCCCGGCAGAGAGAAACTATGATGTGGGAGATAGGGAGTTGTTGGCCATCAAGTTGGCTTTCGAGGAATGGCGCCATTGGTTGGAGGGGGCCAGGCACCCTATCACCGTTTTTACCGACCATAAGAATCTGGCATACTTGGAGTCGGCCAGGCGTATGAATCCGAGACAGGCCAGATGGTCTCTGTTCTTCTCCAGATTCAATTTTGTTGTTACATTCCGACCTGGGATAAAAAATGTGAAGGCTGATGCTCTCTCTCGCTGTTTTCCGGGAGGAGGAAACTCCGAGGACCTGGGTCCCATTTTGGCGGAGGGGGTAGTTGTTTCTGCTCTATATTCCGATTTGGAGGCCGAGGTCCAGGCTGCCCAGACTGAGACACCTGCCCGTTGTCCTTCTGGGAAGTTGTTCGTGCCTCCTGAGCTACGTCACAAACTCTTTAAAGAGCATCATGATACGGTTCTTGCTGGTCACCCCGGGAGTAGAGCCACGGTAGATCTCATTGCTCGGAGATTTTGGTGGCCGGCTCTTCGTAAGTCGGTGGAGGGTTTTGTGGCTGCTTGTGAGACGTGCGCTCGCGCTAAGGTCCCTCGTTCACGGCCTTCAGGTTCCCTTCTCCCGTTACCCATTCCTTCCCGTCCTTGGACACACCTGTCCATGGACTTTATCACGGATCTTCCTCGTTCCTCTGGGAAGTCGGTGATCCTGGTGGTGGTGGACCGTTTTAGCAAGATGGCTCATTTCATACCTTTCCCTGGTTTACCCAATGCTAAAACGTTGGCGCAAGCTTTTGTCGACCATATTGTTAAATTGCACGGCATTCCCTCTGATATTGTTTCCGATAGAGGCACGCAGTTTGTGTCCAGGTTCTGGAAGGCTTTCTGTTTTCGCCTGGGGGTTCGGCTGTCCTTCTCTTCTGCTTTTCACCCGCAGTCGAATGGTCAGACTGAGCGCCTCAATCAGAATCTGGAGACATATTTGCGCTGTTTTGTGGCAGAGAACCAGGAGGATTGGTGTTCATTTCTCCCTCTTGCTGAGTTTGCTCTGAACAACCGTCGTCAGGAGTCTTCTGATAAGTCACCATTCTTTGGTGCATATGGGTTCCATCCGCAGTTTGGGACATTCTCGGGAGGGGCTCTTTCTGGTTTACCTGAGGAGGAGAGATTTTCCTCGTCTTTGTCTACCATTTGGCAAAAGATTCAGTGTAATCTTAAAAAGATGAGTGAGAGGTATAGGCGTGTGGCTGATAAGAGACGTGTGCCTGGTCCGGACCTAAATGTGGGTGATCTGGTGTGGTTGTCTACTAGAAACATTAAGTTGAAGGTTCCCTCCTGGAAATTGGGTCCCAAGTTTATTGGGCCTTATAAAATCTTGTCAGTCATCAATCCTGTTGCCTTCCGTCTTGATCTTCCACGGGTTTGGAAGATACATAATGTATTTCACAGATCTCTCTTAAAACCATATGTCCAGCCCACGGTACCCTCCTCTTTGCCTCCTCCTCCGATTTTGGTTGATGGCAATCTGGAGTTTGAGGTTTCCAGAATTGTGGACTCTCGCATTGTCCGCGGTTCTCTTCAGTACCTCGTTCATTGGAAGGGTTATGGTCCTGAGGAGAGGATGTGGGTTCCGGTGTCGGACATTAAAGCCACTCGCCTCATCAGGGCATTTCATAGGGCTCATCCTGAGAAGGTGGGTCCTGGGTGTCCGGAGTCCACCCGTAGAGGGGGGGGTACTGTCACTACCAGAGCTTTGGGACGTTCTCACAGCTCTGTTTCTCCACCCCTGTGATGATGTCACTACTAGAGCTGGGAGGAGTTCTCACTACTCTGTTTACTTTTGGTTTCTTTCACCACAGCTGTTCTTCATGTGTTTGATTTCCCTCTCTTTATATCACCCCTCCTCCTATGATAGGATGTGGATTATAGTTCTCACTTCAGTTGTAGCTCTTGCTTTAGTTTCTTCACTTGTAGCTATCAGTTCACTGGACCTGTGTTCTGCTGCAGCTAGCACTCCGGATATTGCCAGCCTGTCCTTGGATCCGTCTTCTCTGCGGCTGCAACACCTTCAACTAAGTGTGCAGACATTGTTGTGTTCCTGTTTATTTTCTGACTGGATCTGAGGTGGCCACGGTTCCCTCCATATACTGAGTAAGGCACCGGTGGCCGTGCCCCTTCCACTATTGTAGGGGTTACAGTGGTCATCAGTCTTAGGCACGTGGGCATGCCTCGTTACGCCATCTGGATCCGGGCATGTGCTTTAGCAGTATAGGGAGAGCTTTGAGGGACGGATAGGGGTCACCCTTTATCCTCCCTAGTTTGGGTCCGGTCAGTAGCTCTTTACTGTATATACTATTGTTGCTCACACACAGCCGTGACACCAGCACGGCCCAAACTGTGGATTGGCATTAAAACAGGTGCCAACCTTGCCAACTATATACATTTTCAGCATTTTGAATAAGTAACTGAGGAATTTAAGGGGTTAAATGCTGTTGGGCCACTAATATAAGGGTGGAAATATAAAGAGTAAGGACCCCTCCATAATACGCAACTGTTCCCAGCCCGGCCCAAACTGTGGATTGGCATTAAAACAGGTGCCAACCTTGCCAACTATATACATTTTCAGCATTTTGAATAAGTAACTGAGGAATTTAAGGGGTTAAACGCTGTTGGGCCACTAATCTAAGGGTGGAAATATAAAGAGTAAGGACCCCTTCATAATACGCAACTGTACCCAGCCTGGTCCAAACAGTGGATTGGCAGGAAAACCGGTGCCAACCTTGCTAATATACATTTTCTACATTTTGAATAAGTAATGGAGGAATTTAAGGGGTTAAACGCCGTTGGGCCACTAATCTAAGGGTGGAACTATAAAGAGTAAGGACCCCTCTATAATACCAAACTGTATCCAGCCTGGCCCAAACTGTGGATTGGCATTAAAATAGGTGCCAACCTTGCCAACTATATACATTTTCAGCATTTTGAATAAGTAACTGAGGAATTTAAGGGGTTAAACGCTGTTGGGCCACTAATCTAAGGGTGGAAATATAAAGAGTAAGGACCCCTCCATAATACGCAACTGTACCCAGCCCGGCCCAAACTGTGGATTGGCAAGAAAACAGTTTTGGCCAGGCTGGATACAGTTGGGTATTATGGAGGGGTCCTTACTCTTTATATTTCCACCCTTAGATCAGTGGCCCAACGGCATTTAACCCCTTAAATTCCTCAGTTACTTATTCAAAATGCTGAAAATGTATATAGTTGGCAAGGTTGGCACCTGTTTTCTTGCCAATCCACAGTTTGGGCCAGGCTGGGTACAGTTGGGTGTTATGGAGGGGTCCTTACTCTTTATATTTCTACCCTTAGATCAGTGGCCCAACGGCGTTTAACCCCTTAAATTCCTCAGTTACTTATTCAAAATGCTGAAAATGTATATAGTTGGCAAGGTTGGCACCGGTTTTCCTGCCCATAAACAGTTTGGGCCAGGCTGGGTACAGTTGGGTCTTATGGAGGGGTCCTTACTCTGTATATTTCCACCCTTAGATTAGTGGCCCAACAGCGTTTAACCCCTTAAAATCACCAGTTACTTATTCAAAATGCTGAAAATGTATATAGTTGGCAAGGTTGGCACCTGTTTTCCTGCCAATCCACTGTTTGGGCCAGGCTGGATACAGTTGGGTATTATGGAGGGGCCCTTACTCTTTATATTTCCACCCTTAGATCAGTGGCCCTACGGCGTTTAACCCCTTAAATTCCTCAGTTACTTATTCAAAATGCTGAAAATGTATATAGTTGGCAAGGTTGGCACCTGTTTTCCTGCCAATCCACTGTTTGGGCCAGGCTGGATACAGTTGGGTATTATGGAGGGGCTCTTACTATTTATATTTCCACCCTTAGATTAGTGGCCCAACAGCGTTTAACCCCTTAAATTCCTCAGTTACTTATTCAAAATGCTGAAAATGTATATAGTTGGCAAGGTTGGCACCTGTTTTAATGCCAATCCACAGTTTGGGCCAGGCTGGGTACAGTTGGGTATTATGGAGGGTTCCTTACTCTTTAAATTTCCACCCTTAGATCAGTGGCCCAACGGCATTTAACCCCTTAAATTCCTCAGTTACTTATTCAAAATGCTGAAAATGTAGATAGTTGGCAAGGTTGGCACCTGTTTTCTTGCCAATCCACAGTTTGGGCCAGGCTAGGTACAGTTGGGTGTTATGGAGGGGTCCTTACTCTTTATATTTCTACCCTTAGATCAGTGGCGCAACGGCATTTAACCCTTTATATTCCTCAGTTACTTATTCAAAATGCTGAAAATGTATATAGTTGGCAAGGTTGGCACCTGTTTTCCTGCCAATCCACAGTTTGGGCCAGGCTGGATACAGTTGGGTATTATAGAGGGGTCCTTACTCTTTATATTTCCACCCTTAGATTAGTGGCCCAACGGCGTTTAACCCCTTAAATTCCTCCATTACTTATTCAAAATGTAGAAAATGCATATTAGCAAGGTTGGCACCTGTTTTCCTGCCAATCCACTGTTTGGGCCAGGCTGGATACAGTTGGGTATTATAGAGGGGTCCTTACTCTTTATATTTCCACCCTTAGATTAGTGGCCCAACGGCATTTAACCCCTTAAATTCCTCAGTTACTTATTCAAAATGCTGAAAATGTAGATAGTTTGCAAGGTTGGCACCTGTTTTCCTGCCAATCCACAGTTTGGGCCAGGCTGGATACAGTTGGGTATTATAGAGGGGTCCTTACTCTTTATATTTCCACCCTTAGATCAGTGGCCCAACGGCATTTAACCCCTTAAATTCCTCAGTTACTTATTCAAAATGCTGAAAATGTATATAGTTGGCAAGGTTGGCACCTGTTTTCCTGACAATCCACTGTTTGGGCCAGGCTGGATACAGTTGGGTATTATGGAGGGGCCCTTACTCTTTATATTTCTACCCTTAGATTAGTGGCCCAACGGCGTTTAACCCCTTAAATTCTTCAGTTACTTATTCAAAATCCTGAAAATGTATATAGTTGGCAAGGTTGGCACCTGTTTTCCTGCCAATCCACAGTTTGGGCCAGGCTGGATACAGTTGGGTATTATGGAGGGGTCCTTACTCTTTAAATTTCCACCCTTAGATCAGTGGCCCAACGGCGTTTAACCCCTTAAATTCCTCAGTTACTTATTAAAAATGTAGAAAATGTATATTAGCAAGGTTGGCACCTGTTTTCCTGTCAATCCACTGTTTGGGCCAGGCTGGATACAGTTGGGTATTATGGAGGGGTCCTTACTCTTTATATTTTAACCCTTTGATCAGTGGCCCAACGGCATTTAACCCCTTAAATTCCTCAGTTACTTATTCAAAATGCTGAAAATGTGTATAGTTGGCAAGGTTGGCACCTGTTTTCTTGCCAATCCAAAGTTTGGGCCAGGCTGGATACAGTTGGGTATTATGGAGAGGTCCTTACTCTTTGTATTTCCAACCTTAGATTAGTGGGCCAACAGCGTTTAACCACTTAAATTACTCAGTTACTTATTCAAAATGTTGAAAATGTATATAGTTGGCAAGGTTGGCACCTGTTTTCTTGCCAATCCACAGTTTGGGCCAGGCTGGGTACAGTTGGGTGTTATGGAGGGGTCCTTACTCTTTATATTTCCACCCTTAGATCAGTGGCCCAACAGCGTTTAATACCTTAAATTCCTCAGTTACTTATTCAAAATGCATATTTTTTCATCCATTTTTCACTATCGTTTTTTTTGTAAAAACACAAATAATCTAGATTTTTTTTTTATTAATCTGATTGTTCACAATTAATATTTAACATTTATGTAGAAAAAAACAGATTTACTGCAGAGGAATAAGAGAAAAAAAGGTTTATTTGTCATAGTAATGTATAAGAAACTGCCGAATAAGAAACCAACTTCAGTGAATAAGAAACTGGACGAATAAGAAACCAACTTCAGCCTCGTCCTGTCTCCTCACTCACAGTAAAGACTCTGAGGTCCAGTGACGGACATTACACAGCTCAGGCTGCTTCAGTGACCCTGCGGAGCAAGAGCTTATAAGGGCCCCAACTCTCCTATGTGCACCAACGGCCATTAGGGCGAAGATAGGGGGTGGGACGCAGGTGTGCTAGTGGGTGGGTGAGGAAGAATCCACATTACCCTGTTATTTGTGTTACTCTATTGTATTTATCTATGTATGTTGGTTCATTTTGTTACGCACTATATAAAGTTAATTCCAGTTAGGCTGTGTCAGTCTCATTTGCACCAAGTATGTTCCCAGTGGAGCCTCACATCCCTACCCCGGATGTTCCACTGGGTGGAGGCACTGCCGCAGACATGTACCCCAACTCCCAGATAGCGGAGGCTCAGGATCCGCCTGTCAGGCATAGTGAGTTAACTAGGGTTAGGGACCCCATAGACACTAGGGGGCGCCCCCAAAACCCCGTTACAAAAGTCTTAAGTGTAGGTCAAACTGATCCGTCCTGACTTTACATTGAAAGTCAATGGTGGATGGATCTGTTTACTATTGCACCAATATTGTGTCAATGTAAACGGATCCGTCACAATTGACTTACATGGGATCCGTTTCAAGGCTCTTGCAAGCGGACCAAAATGGATCAGTTTTGCCCCAATGCATTCTGAATGGATAAGGATCCGTTCAGAATGCATTAGTTTGGCTCCGTTCCGCATCCATTTCGCTCAGGTGGCGGACACCAAAACGCTGCTTGCAGGTGTCCGCCTGGCGATGTAAGTCAATGGGGACGGATCCGTTTACTTTGACTCAATATTGGTGCAATTGTAAACGGATCCGTCCCGCACACTGGCCACCAATGATAATACAATAGAGGGTTGGCCGGGGGGGGGCGCACACTGGCCACCAATGATAATATAATAGAGGGTGGGCCGGGGGGGGGCGCACACTGGCCACCAATGATAAAGGGTGGGCCGGGGGGGGGGCGCACACTGGCCACCAATGATAAAGGGTGGGCCGGGGGGGGGGTGCGCACACTGGCCACCAATGATAAAGGGTGGGCCGGGGGGGGCGCACACTGGCCACCAATGATAAAGGGTGGGCCGGGGGGGCGCACACTGGCCACCAATGATAAAGGGTGGGCCGGGGGGGGGGGGCACACTGGCCACCAATAATAATACAATAGAGGGTGGCCCGGGGGGGCGCACACTGGCCACCAATGATAATACAATAGAGGGTGGGCCGGGGGGGGGCGCACACTGGCCACCAATGATATTCAAACTAGGGAGGGGGGTCTGCTGCCTGGCAGCCCCTGATCTCTTACAGGGGGCTATGATACACACAATTAACCCCTTCAGGTTCGGCACCTGAGGGGTTAATAGTGCTGATCACAGCCCCCTGTAAGAGATCGGGTGCTGCCAGGCAGCAGGGGGCAGTCATGTACACAGTTCTCAGTATATTCTAACTTGAAGCGTCCCCATCACCATAGGAACGCCTCTGTGTTAGAATATTCTGTCGGATCTGAGTTTCACGATCTAACTCAAATCCGATGGTATATTCTAACATAGAGGCGTTCCCATAGTGATGGGGATGCTTCAAGTTAAAATATACTATCGGATTGGAGAAAACTCCGATCCTATGGTATATTAACTCCTGACTTTACATTGAAAGTCAATGGGGGATGGATCCGTTTGCAATTGCGCCATATTGTGTCAACGTCAAACGGATCCGTCCACATTGACTTGCATTGTAAGTCAGGACAGATCCGTTTGGCTCCGCACAGCCAGGCGGACACCAAAACGACTTTTTTTTCATGTCCGTGGATCCTCCGAAAATCAAGGAAGACCCACGGACGAAAAAACGGTTTGGTGCAGATACCAGACGGATTCACACCTAACGCAGGTGTGAAAGTAGCCTAAGTCAGGACGGATCCGCATCTTACAGATTAGATCATGTGGTATTTTTATAGAGCAGGTTGCCACGGACACGGCGATACACTATATATATATATATATATATATATATATATATATATATCAGACCAAAAGTTTGGACACACCTTCTCATTCAAAGAGTTTTCTTTATTTTCATGACTATGAAGGCATCAAAACTATGAATTAACACATGTGGAATTATATACATAATAAACAAGTGTGAAACAACTGAAAATATGTCATATTCTAGGTTCTTCAAAGTAGCCACCTTTTGCTTTGATTACTGCCTTGCACACTCTTGGCATTCTCTTGATGAGCTTCAAGAGGTAGTCCCCTGAAATGGTTTTCACTTCACAGGTGTGCCCTGTCAGGTTTAATAAGTGGGATTTCTTGCCTTATAAGTGGGGTTGGGACCATCAGTGGCGTTGAGGAGAAGTCAGGTGGATACACAGCTGATAGTCCTACTGAATTTGTATTATGGCAAGAAAAATGCAGTTAAGTAAAGAAAAACGAGTGGCCATCATTACTTTAAGAAATGAAGGTCAGTCAGTCAGCCGAAAAATTGGGAAAAATTTGAAAGTAAGGGCTATTTGACCATGAAGGAGAGTGATGGGTGCTGCGCCAGATGACCTGGCCTCCACAGTCACCGGACCTGAACCCAATCAAGATGGTTTTGGGTGAGCTGGACCGCAGAGTGAAGGCAAAAAGGCCAACAAGTGCTAAGCATCTCTGGGAACCCCTTCAAGACTGTTGGAAGACTATTTCAGGGGACTACCTCTTAAAGCTCATCAAGAGAATGCCAAGAGTGTGCAAAGCAGTAATCAAAGCAAAAGGTGGCTACTTTGAAGAACCTAGAATATGACATATTTTCAGTTGTTTCACACTTGTTTGTTATGTATATAATTCCACATGTCTTAATTAATAGTCATGAAAATAAAGAAAACTCTTTGAATGAGAAGGTGTGTCCAAACTTTTGGTGTGTGTGTGTGTATATGTATATATATATATATATATATATATATATATATATATATATATATATATAAATATATAAATTTTTTATTGCTCAAAAACACAACAATCGATTTCAATGATTCTTGGTATACACATTCCTTGCTACCTGGAATGAAATCTTGCGGGGGTCTCGGCTCTCTAGGACGTACCGTTCCCGAGATATTAACCCCTTAAGGACTCAGCCCTATTTCACCTTAAGGACTTGGCCATTTTTTGCAAATCTGACCAGTGTCACTTTAAGTGCTGATAACTTTAACCAGCTCAGGACTGCCGTACGCAGGATTGCGTCCTGGCGGCGGCCCTGTTATTCCTCCTGGACGCATATATGCGTCCTCTCGCGAGATGGGAGATTTCCTGCGAACGCGAACCGAAGGTAAGCGAGTGGATCTGCAGCCTGCCAGCGGCGATCGTTCGCTGGCAGGCTGTAGATGCGAATTTTTTTATAATATTTTTTTATTATTATTATTTTTTTTACCCCTAACAGGTATATTAGACGCTGTTTTGATAACAGCGTCTAATATACCTGCTACCTGGTCCTCTGGTGGTCCCTTTTGCTTGGATCGACCACCAGAGAACACAGGCAGCTCTGTAATAAGTAGCACCAAACACCACTACACTACACCCCCCCCCCCCCCCACTTATTAACCCCTTATTAACCCCTGATCACCCCCCTGTCACGGATCCGCAAAACACATACGGACATCTGAATGGAGCCTTACAGGGGGGTGATCACCCCATATAGACTCCCTGATCACCCCGTGTCATTGATCACTCCCTTGTAAGGCTGGCTCCATTCAGAGGTCCGTATGTGTTTTGCGGATCCACGGATCCATGGATCGGATCCGCAAAACGCATACGGACGTCTGAATGGAGCCTGACGGGGGTGATCACCCCATATAGACTCCCTGATCACCCCCCTGTCATTGATCACCCCCCTGTAAGGCTCCATTCAGACATTTTTTTGGCACAAGTTAGCGGAAATTGATTTTTTTTTTTATCACAAAGTCTCATATTCCACTAACTTGTGACAAAAAATAAAATCTCACATGAACTCACCATACCCCTCACAGAATCCAAATGCGTAAAATGTTTTAGACATTTTATATTCCAGACTTCTTCTCACGCTTTAGGGCCCCTAAAATGCCAGGGCAGTATAAATACCCCACATGTGACCCCATTTTGGAAAGAAGACACCTCAAGGTATTTTGTGAAGGGCATGGCGAGTTCATGTAAAATTTTATTTTTTGTCACAAGTTAGCGGAAAGGGAGACTTTGTGAGAAAAAACAAAAAAAAATCAATTTCAGCTAACTTGTGCCACAAAAAAAAAACTTCTATGAACTCGCCATGCCCCTCACGGAATACCTTGGGGTGTCTTCTTTCCAAAATGGGGTCACATGTGGGGTATTTATACTGCCCTGGCATTTTAGGGGCCCTAAAGCGTGAGAAGAAGTCTGGAATCCAAATGCCCTCCTAAAAGATACTCATTGGAATTTGGGCCCCTTTGCGCACCTAGGCTGCAAAAAAGTGTCACGCATGTGGTATCGCTGTACTCAGGAGAAGTTGGGCAATGTGTTTTGGGGTGTCTTTTTACATATACCCATGCTGGGTGAGAGAAATATCTCTCTATAATGACAACTTTGTATAAAAAAATGGGAAAAGTTGACTTTTAGAGAGATATTTCTCTCACCAAGCATGGGTATATGTAAAAATACACCCCAAAACACATTGCTCTACTTCTCCTGAGTACGGCGATACCACATGTGTGACACTTTTTTTTGCAGCCTAGGTGGGCAAAGGGGCCCAAATTCCAATGAGTACTTTTAGGATTTTACAGGGCATTTTTTACACATTTGGATTCCAGACTTCTTCTCACGCATTAGGGCCCCTAAAATACCAGGGCAGTATAACTACCCCACAAGTGACCCCATTTTGGAAAGAAGACACCCCAAGGTATTTCGTGATGGGCATAGTGAGTTCATGGAAGTTTTTATTTTTTGTCACAAGTTAGTGGAATATGAGACTTTGTAAGGAAAAAAAAAAATCATAATTTTCCGCTAACTTGTGACAAAAAATAAAAAGTTCTATGAACTCACTATGCCCATCAGTGAATACCTTAAGGTGTCTACTTTCCGAAATGGGGTCATTTGTGGGGTGTTTGTACTGTCTGGGCATTGTAGAACCTCAGGAAACATGACAGGTGTTCAGAAAGTCAGAGTTGCTTGCGGAAATTCACATTTTTGTACCATAGTTTGTAAAAGCTATAAGTTTTACCCAAACCATTTTTTTTATTTTTATCAAAGACATGTAGAACAATAAATTTAGAGAAAAATGTATATAGAAATGTAGTTTTTTTTTAAAAACTTTTACAACTGAAAGTGAAAAATGTCATATTTTCGCCCAAAAATCTGTAAATTTTGATTAATAACAAAAAAAGTAAAAATGTCAGCAGCAATGAAATACCACCAAATGAAATCTCTATTAGTGAGAAGAAAAGGAGGTAAAATTCATTTGGGTGGTAAGTTGTATGACCGAGCAATAAACTGTCAAATTAGTGTAGTGCAGAATTGTAAAAAGTGGTCTGGTCATTAAGGGTGTTTAAGCTAGGGGGGGCTGAAGTGGTTAAAACGCTTTGACTTATCCAGGCCATTCTGAGATTGTTTTTTCGTCACATATTGTACTTCATGACACTAAAAAAAATACCAAATTTACCACATTTTTTCAAAAATTGCAAATTTCCAAGTTTCAACTTCTCTACTTCTATAATACATAGTAATACCTGCAAAAATAGTTATTACTTTACATTCCCCATATGTCTACTTCATGTTTGGATCATTTTGGGAATGATATTTTATTTTTGGGGGATGTTACAAGGCTTAGAAGTTTAGAAGAAAATCTTGAAATTTTTCAGAAATGTTCAAAAACCCACTTTTTAGGGACCAGTTCAGTCACTTTGTGAGACTTGCATAATAGAAACCACCCAAAAATGACCCTATTCTAGAAACTAAACTCCTCAAGGTATTCAAAACTGATTTTACAAACTTTGTTAACCCTTTAGGTGTTGCACAAGAGTTAATGGCAAATGGAGATGAAATTAAAAAATTCTATTTTTTGGGAAATTTTCCATTTTAATCCATTTTTTTTTCAGTAACAAAGCAAGGGTTAACAGCCAAACAAAATGCTAAATTTATTGCCCCGATTCTGTAGTTTGCAGAAACACCCCATATGTGGCTGTAAACTACTGTACGGGCACAGTAGGGCGTAGAGGGAAAGGTGCGGCGTATGGTTTTTGGAAGGCAGATTTTGCTGGACTGTTTTTTGTTTTGTTTTTTACACTGTGTCTCATTTGAAGCCCCCCTGATGCACCCCTAGAGTAGAAACTCCAAAAAAGTGACCCCATTTTAGAAACTACGGGATAGGGTGGAAGTTTTGTTGGTACTAGTTTAGGGTACATATAATTTTTGGTTGCTCTATATTACACTTTTTATGAGGCAAGGTAACAAGAAATAGCTTTTTTGGCACTTTTTTTTTTTTTTATTTATGTAAGTTTTACACAATGATTTCATTTTTGAAACAAAAAAATCATGTTTTAGTGTTTCCATAGTCTAAGAGCCATAGTTTTTTCAGTTTTTGGGCGATTATCTTGGGTAGGGTATGATTTTTGCGGAATGAGATGACTGTTTGATTGGTACTATTTTGGCGTACATGCGACTTTTTTGATCACTTTTATTACCTTTTTTAGAAAGTAAGGTGGGCAAAATTTCAATTTCATCATAATTTTTATTTTTATGGCGTTCACCGTGCTGGGAAAGTAACATGACCGTTTTATAGATCCGGTCGTTACGGATGCAGCGATACCTAATATGTAATTTTTATTCAGTGATAAATGTATTTTTTTTTTTTTTACCCAGACCCACTTGGTTCTTGAAGATCCTGTGGGTCTGATGTCTGTATAATACAGTACAGTACACTATATAGTGTATTGTACTGTATTTTACTTACAATTTGTCTGAACAGATCTATGCCTTTAGCACAGATCTGTTCAGCACCATGGACAGCAGGATGCCTGAGAAGGTGTCCTGTAGCCATGGGAACCTTCTCCCGTCTGCTCAGTTGTGGCCACAACTGAGCAGACCGGGAAGGGTAATAAGGGGGGCTCCCCTTATTACAGCAGCAGCCCCCCCGATGGTAGAGGGAGGGAGCTCCCTGACTGTTAACAGTTTCCATACCGCGGTCCGTACGGACCGCGGTATGGAAAGGGTTAAACGGCTGACATCACAGCACAGATGTCAGCCGTTTATACCAGAGTGTCAGCAATGTGCTGACACTCTGGTATAACCACTGGACACCAATGAATATTCAAGAGGAGGCGGGCGGGGGATCGCCCGCAATGGTAGCCTTCGGATAAAAACACAGCAGCCTTTTTCCGGTGAAATCTTAAAATAACAAGTGTCCTTTATTGTTGGCACACAAACAATCAACAGGCAGCAGTGATCGGCTTACTCCAGCCGACACGTAAAGAGAAAACAATCACACAAGTAAGGCTACTTTCACACTAGCGTTCAGAGCAGATCCGTCTGATGTTTCATCAGATGGATCCGCTCCTATAATGCAGACGTTTGCATCCGTTCAGAACGGATCCGTCTGCATTATAACTTAGAAAAATTTCTAAGTGTGAAAGTAGCCTGAACGGATCCGTTCAGACTTTACATTGAAAGTCAATGGGGAACGGATCCGTTTGAAGACTGAGCCATATGGTGTCATCTTCAAGCGGATCCCTCCCCATTGACTTCCATTGTAAGTCTGGACGGATCCGCTCGCCTCCGCATGGCCAGGCGGACACCCGAACGCTGCAAGCAGCATTAAGGTGTCCGCTCACTGAGCGGAGGCTGAACGCTGGCAGACTGATGCATTCTCAGCGTATCCGCCTCCACTGAGAATGCATTAGGGCTGGACGGATGCGTTCGGGGCCGCTTGTGAGCCCCTTCAAACGGAGCTCACGAGCGGACACCCGAACGCTAGTGTGAAAGTAGCCTAAGGCACAGTACCGTAAACCCCACAGAGTATCTTGCATTGTCCTCTGTATCCCAGCAGAGACCCTCTGTTCTTTCACTCAGTTCTAAACACAAACACCCAGCCATCCAGAGCTTCACCGTCAGCCATGTAATCGCCCCCACCTGACCCTGCTGGCTGACTTTTGTAAGCCATTCAAATCCTGGCCTGGATTGTGTGGAGTAGTCACCTGCCCAACTCTGACTACTCCCAATAAGAGCCATCCCGTATTAGCTTTTCACAGCGATGCTAACTACCAAAGTGTGCACTAGTGGCTCCTACTTCACCGAGGCCAGGATTCTCGGTGATGCATATCTTCCATCTATTATAGTCCCTTGTGCCTTTCTACTATAGAATAAAATATATATATATATATATATATATATATATATCACACACCCCACCCAGTAAATTAACCTCATAAACCACAAATTAAATGCTATATGAAAGGTAAGATTGTATTAAAAATGTGGCTGGGCAGACAGTATAATGATGACAGCCCAAAAATTTAATATACCCAACATAATACCATCAAATAACCCCTGTTACGTCATCCTACCTTTTAACTTAGGCCAGTTTTAGTCATCTGTAACACTGGTTTTGGATGTTATATAACACCAAAATGAGGCAAATCCACCATGTGGATAATCAGAATCCCATGCAGATGTCAGAGATTTTTTTTTTTTATATTTACATTTGTTATGATTTATGAGTTGTTTGTCTAAATTCTTAACATTCTGTGATTTACAGGGGTCCCCGTTCCTTCTGTGAGACACAGAAAATCTAAAAAAGTGGTGGTCGCAATGGGCGAAAAGGAAGATTTGGAGGAGCAGGCAGAGGAGGAGCAGCCTGGACCCGATCCAGGACCATCGCAGCCAGGGGATTCCTCTTCCCCACCTCCAGAAGAGGGGGACAAGGAGGTCCCCACCACCAGAAGGGTAAATATGTGCACACAGCTATATAATTAAATATCCATACAATGTTTATAAGAAAAAGGGCCTAAAATGTTTTAAATTAGCGAAAAGTAGAGAAATAGAAAAAAAAATTCAAATCAAAAAAAAACTCTAATTTACATTAAAACCATAAAGAACCCAACTTATTCACATTAAACATTACATAACTATAACAAAGTAATTCTGTACTCTCATTAAGAAATACCAAATAAGAGTTGTGGCGGCTTGATACCTTTTTAATGGCCAAAAAATAATAATTGCTATGTCACATAGCGAGCTTCCAAGAACTCAACAGTCCCTTCATCTGTCTTATATACAATAAGAAGGGAGACATGGCGGAATGGGCATTTGAAATATAAGATACAAACATATCAAAGACCATCATAATAAGTCCGTTATTATCTTACAGATAAGGGGCTGAGTACGTATTATTGTCTTTAAATTGATGGCATCTCCGATACCTGGTGCCACGACTATGTCTATAGAAGACTATTTAGATCTAGTAGTGTGTCCAAAATCCCTTTGAACCTCTTCAGGACACAGGGCGTACAGGTACGCCCTTATGTCCTGGTACTTAAAGGGTTTCTACCACTTTGTTTTCACATAATTAGCTTTCAGATACTAGCGATCCGCTAGTGTCTGCTCTACCGAACCATCCTGATATAATTGCTTTTGGGGCAGCCGTTTCGCTAAAAAAAGAACTTATATTGATATGCTAATGAGCCTCTAGGTGCTATGGGGGCGTCATTAGCACCTAGAGGCTCGGTCTACATTCACAAAATGCCGCCGCCCAGCGCGTCCCTCCAGCCCGCCCATCTCCTCCGGAATGCGATCCTCCCTGTGAGCGTATGTATTCGGCGCATGCGCAGTGAATGTCTGACCGCTTTCTGCACAGACATCTCCACTGCGCCTGTTCCTCGGAGCACTATGACGTCATCGGCGCAGGCGCAGTGGAGATGTCTGAGCAGGGAAGCGGTCAGACATTCACTGCGCATGCGCCGAATACATACGCTCACAGGGAGGATCGCACCCTATCCCGTAGTTTCTAAAATGGGGTCATTTTTTGGGGAGTTTCTACTCTAGGGGTGCATCAGGGGGGCTTCAAATGGGACATGGTGTCAAAAAAAAAAGTCTAGCAAAATCTGCCTTCCAAAAACCGTATGGCATTCCTTTCCTTCTGCGCTCTGCCGTGTGCCCGTACAGCAGTTTACGACCACATATGGGGTGTTTCTGTAAACTACAGAATCGGGGCCATAAATATTGAGTTTTGTTTGGCTGTTAACCCTTGCTTTGTAACTGGAAAAAAAATATTAAAATTAAAAATCTGCCAAAAAAGTGAAATTTTGAAATTGTATCTATTTCCCATTAATTCTTGTGGAACACCTAAAGGGTTAACGACGTTTGTAAAATCAGTTTTGAATACCTTGAGGGGTGTAGTTTCTAGAATGGGGTCATTTTTGAGTGGTTTCTATTATGTAAGCCTCACAAAGTGACTTCAGACCTGAACTGGTCCCTAAAAAGTTGGGTTTGGAAAATTTCTGAGAAATATCAAGATTTACTTCTAAGCCTTGTAACGTCCCCCAAAAATAAAATGTCATTCCCAAAATGATCCTAACATGAAGTAGACATATGGGGAATGTAAAGTAATAACTATTTTTGTAGGTATTACTATGTACAATGCTCAAAAAAATAAAGGGAACACTTAAACAACACAATGTAACTCCAAGTAAATCACACTGTCCACTTAGGAAGCAACACTGAGTGACAATCAATTTCACATGCTGTTGTGCAAATGGGATAGACAACAGGTGGAAATTATAGGCAATTAGCAAGACACCCCCAATAAAGGAGTGGTTCTGCAGGTGGTGACCACAGACCACTTCTTAGTTCCTATGCTTCCTGGCTGATGTTTTGGTCACTTTTGAATGCTGGCGGTGCTTTAACTCTAGTGGTAGCATGAGACGGAGTCTACAACCCACACAAGTGGCTCAGGTAGTGCAGCTTATCCAGGATGGCACATCAATGCGAGCTGTGGCAAGAAGGTTTGCTGTGTCTGTCAGCATAGTGTCCAGAGCATGGAGGCGCTACCAGGAGACAGGCCAGTACATCAAGAGACGTGGAGGAGGCCGTAGGAGGGCAACAACCCAGCAGCAGGACCGCTACCTCCGCCTTTGTGCAAGGAGGAACAGGAGAAGCACTGTCAGAGCCCTGCAAAATGACCTCCAGCAGGCCACAAATGTGCATGTGTCTGCTCAAACGGTCAGAAACAGACTCCATGAGGGTGATATGAGGGCCCGACGTCCACAGGTGGGGGTTGTGCTTACAGCCCAACACCGTGCAGGACGTTTGGCATTTGCCAGAGAACATCAAGATTGGCAAATTTGCCACTGGCGCCCTGTGCTCTTCACAGATGAAAGCAGGTTCACACTGAGCACATGTGACAGACGTGACAGAGTCTTGAGACGCCGTGGAGAACGTTCTGCTGCCTGCAACATCCTCCAGCATGACCGGTTTGGCATTGGGTCAGTAATGGTGTGGGGTGGCATTTCTTTGGAGGGCCGCACAGCCCTCCATGTGCTCGCCAGAGGTAGCCTGACTGCCATTAGGTACCGAGATGAGATCCTCAGACCCCTTGTGAGACCATATGCTGGTGCGGTTGGCCCTGGGTTCCTCCTAATGCAAGACAATGCTAGACCTCATGTGGCTGGAGTGCGTCAGCAGTTCCTGCAAGATGAAGGCATTGATGCTATGGACTGGCCCGCCCGTTCCCCAGACCTGAATCAAATTGAGCACATCTGGGACATCATGTCTCGCTCTATCCACCAACGTCACGTTGCACCACAGATTGTCCAGGAGTTGGCAGATGCTTTAGTCCAGGTCTGGGAGAAGATCCCTCAGGAGACCGTCCGCCACCTCATCAGGAGCATGCACAGGCGTTTTAGGGAGGTCATACAGGCACGTGGAGGCCACACACACTACTGAGCATCATTTTGACTTGTTTTAAGGACATTAAATCAAAGTTGGATCAGCCTGTAGTGTGTTTTTCCACTTTAATTTTGAGTGTGACTCCAAATCCAGACCTCCATGGGTTGAAAAATTTGATTTCCATTATTTTTAATTTTTGTGTGATTTTGTTGTCAGCACATTCATCTATGTAAAGAACAAAGTATTTCAGTAGAGTATTTAATTAACTCAGATCTAGGATGTGTTATTTTTGTGTTCCCTTTTATTTTTTTTGAGCAGTGTATTATAGAAGTAGAGAAATTGAAACTTGGAAATTTGCTAATTTTTCTAAATTTTTGGCAAATTTGGTATTTTTTTTTTATAAATATTATTTTTTTTACTCTCTTTTACCACTGTCATGAAGTACATTATGTGACGAAAAAACAATCTCAGAATGGCCCGGATAAGTCAAAGCGTTTTAAAGTTATCACCACTTTAAAGTGACACTGGTCAGATTTGCAAAAAATGGCCTGGTCCTTAAGGTGAAATAAGGCTGTGTCCTTAAGGAGTTAGTTTTGTTTTCAATTTGCATTCAAAAAATCTTATAGCTCTTTTGTATTAGAAGTTTATATTTTAAGATGAGAACTTTCATGTGTTATTCATATTGACCATGGCCAACAGAAATGCTTAGCAACAGTAAAGTGTAGTTTATTTTTTCATCTCAAAGAAACCAGCTAAATACTATTATACTCTAATGGACTTGCATTAATTAACCCACTAAATAACATTATACTATATTCAAATACTAAATAACTAACTATATAATTTTCAAAACTGTAAAAAAAAAAAATTGTTCTGTAAATGACAGTACTGTAACAAAAACTCCACACAAACCACTAACTGCCTTCATCATAATTGAAAGTCATTGTAATATTTTATTTTATTTTTTATCCTAACAGTTGTTCGAAAACTGAAAAGATGGCTCCTTGAGCATCAGAAAGCTGAAGCCAATGGAATGCTGGCTATAAAAGTCCAACAAAATAAAATCCGGCTACTTCAAGCCAGGTTACAGCAGCATCTGCGTCAGCTGGATACTGAATTCAGGAAGCTGGAGGAGCAGAGAAAGATCCGGAATAAGGAGTTGCTGGAGATCCAGAAAGAACTCCAAAGTTTGCCTTAGAGGCTTTTTTTTTTCATATTTTGCATACTTTCTATTAAATTATATTTAATCGTTTGCTTTCGTATGTTTGATATTGTTATTTAATACATAAACTAGCTGTGGACCCGGCGTTGCTCGGGTATTTATTGCAAATTTATATTAAATAACAGTGACTTTAGCAATGGCCGCCCCTTTAACAGTGAGTTTCACGGTGACCGGCCCTTTAACTGTGAACTCCACAGCGCCTGTCAGTTGGCAGTTAGGATTTACGTGAAAGGCTGGAGGCAGGCTTGTATTGGCTAATGCAGGTGATATTTTGGGAATATCTCGGGAACGGTACATCCTAGAGAGCTGAGACCCCGCAAGATTTCTTTCCAGGTAGCAAGGGATGTGTATACCAAGTTTCATTGAATTTGATGGTTGATTTTTTGCGGTGTTTGTGTGTGTGTGTGTGTATATATATATATATATATATATAATATTTATTTATTTTTAAAGTATCAGGTTGCAGGAAGGCCCCTTGAGTCCTAGTGCAAAGTCATACGGATCAGGACAGACAGCAGCAGGTTAAGGTAACAGTGGAGGGGTACGGTCTACACTAAACTCAATATGATCAGGACAGACAGATATTATGCTAACACAGAACAATATGAAATAATGCAGTTAGAACAGAACCAAAAAATAATTTATTAACAAACATGCCTCTATGGCAACTTTTTAAGTTGGTTATAAACCATAAACATGTCCCTCGTTTGTTTGAGGTGCTGTGCCTTCATCGTGGCCATCAGCCTCTGCATTTCTCGCATGCTGGCATCATGTTCATGCTGAATAATTTCTATATATTTTTTTTCAAACACAGCAGTACTGTTAGGATTAGAAAATAAAATTACTTGCAATTCAGATTACGTGGTATATATATAGAATTATATTGCTATGTGCACATATTTAACCTTTTGGCGGGGGTTGGTTACAACATCCTCCTCATTCTCATCATCTGGAGTGGTGGGGGGTTCTTGTGGTGGCTGGGAGGGTCCACCTCTTCTCCCACATCAGGTGTGTCTGTTACCTGAGGCTGCAGCTCCTAGGAGGGTCCTGGCTCATCACCTTTATATGTAGCCATCATATGGCCAATAGGTGGTGGAGGGGCCGCTACATCATCTGAGGGTCCTGCCTGCTCTTCTGAATCCTCATTTGTGGTGGAGACCTCCATCACCACCACATTCAGCACAGGTTTTCTCGGTCCTCTCCTCTTTATAGATGGAACAGGAACCCCTGTAATCACAGAATGTTAAGAATTTTGACAACTCATAAATCATAACAAAGTTAAAGGTCCAGAAATTCATATACTGTATGAAGGGATCTGCATGGGATTATGATAAACCACAAGGTGTATTTGCCTCTTTTTGGGGTTCTATAACATTCAAAAAACAGTGTTCCAGATGGGTAAAACTAGCCAAATTTACAAGGTAGGATGAGGTAACATGGGATTTGTTAGGAAGGTGTCCTTTACGGTATTGTGGCTGGGTTATTGACTTTTAGTGAAAACAAGGAACTGTTCGGAAATTAGATAAGAGGTTATTGGATGGTGTTATGTTGGGTATATAATATTTTGTGTCTGCCAGCGTTACACTGTCTGCCAAGCCGCATTTTGAAGATCTGCTGCCAGCACGCCCTCCCTCCCTGTTGATTTAGTTTTCACGATCACTTGATTATTAGACGGAGGGCTAAAGTGGCTTGCAGAAAGGCGGAGAGAGGACTCGATTTTAATATTCTATTTAAGCAGAGTTTATCGTTGGTATATTCAGTGTTTAAAGGCAGTCTTTTATGTAAAATCATCATATTACAACTAAAAGATAAAGTTCTCCCTTAAGATTGCATTTCCTTAGTGGTTGTAGCGGATTGCGTTCGGCTACAATGGATGTTTCATCTGTACTGTTGAATGGATTTACAATGTTATGTTTAATTCCCTAATCAGTATGTAACCTGCTGAGCATTTGTCTGGTTGTGCGGTAGAAACACAATGGCTACAATGGATGTCTCAAATGGATTGTTGATTGAATTACTTCTCAGACTGAGGGGAGGGGATGTGTGGCCTGTAACCAGTCTGTGATTAAAGAATGGATAATTTTCTGTAGGTGTCTCCCTTGCATGGGAGAGGGGCATAAAAGTAGGGTATGTGGCATTAAACAGAGTCCTGCTCCCGATGCTGTCTGTCGTCCAGTTATTGGTAAGAGTGATGGGATATTCGTTGATGGTTTTATTTACTAATGATGCTGTGCTTCCTGTTAGAGATGGGAAAGTTCGAATCTTTTACATGAATCAGTTCATTTAAAAGAACCGATTCATGAATCGAATCTTCGGTTCACTTGCTGAGTCGGCTGACAAGCAAGTGAACTGAAGCTCAGGTGGTGCGCAATGCGCATGCACAGTTGATCAAATCTTTGATTCACTTGCTGAGTCGGCTATCGGATGACTTGGGCTGACAAGCAAGTGAACCGAAGCTCAGGAGCCGGATAAGTAATAGAGATGTCCCGAACTATTCGCCCGCGAACATAGCTTGTTCGCCGCGGCCAGCGAACATATGCGATGTTTGGTCCGCCCCCTATACATCATCTTTGTGCAAACGTTGACCCTGTACCTCAGCATACCCTCCCTCCCACCTCCTATCAAAAAGCAAGGACAGCATCTGAAAGGATTTGGACCTCTACGACAACCTTGGTTTGAGACACTGACGTCAGGAGAGATGTTTCTCAGTTGCTAATAACAGACACACCCAGGCAATCACTGAGAAACACTCTAATTTTATTATGCTATAGCTTGGCCTTATATAGGCAGTAGAAAAGTTTGCATAACAGCGTTAAACCAATCATAAAAAAAAACATTGGTGCTCACACAGATACTACCGGAACATTCTTTCATGGTATGTAATACGTCACATATAAGAATGTACGCAGTTGTGCTGAATGAGACAAGAACATTTGTTCTAGTTCTGGGAGATTCCCAGAATCTGTCCTGAGACAGATAAGTGAACCTAACTCACAGCGGCGGGGATGTGAAGTGCGTGGGTGAGATATTATAACAATTCTGTACATGTAAGAGAAGACAAGATGGAGTCACATTTCCCTTCAGCATCCATCTTAGATTCATTCTGAAGCTGCAGTGTCACAAATTTGACTAAGTTGTAATCGCAATGCGATTTAATACAGGTTATATTTGTGGTCAGGGCGACGGCCCCTGGACGTAGGAACTAGCGCTAACCTCAGGCTGGGAAATGCCGGGAGCCCGTAGCGAGGATAGGCCTAAAAGGGGGCCTATCCTTAAGGAAGAGCTAAGAAAAGGGAGGGAGGGGTACCTGGCCGCACGTCCTGTCTCCTGGCCTGCGTGGGGGTTAATATAGCCAAGGGGCGTGGCCTCTGCCCCTCCCACAAATACAGGCTGCACGGCAGCCTTAACCACTTGTGGTCAGGGCGACGGCCCCTGGACGTAGGAACTAGCGCTAACCTCAGGCTGGGAAATGCCGGGAGCCCGTAGCGAGGATAGGCCTAAAAGGGGCCAAAAAGGAGACCCAACCATACCATCCAACACTCATTGCCCCGTACAGGGCAAGTGAACAGAAAGCATCACGGAACTCCGATCGGAGGATTTGGACCATATCTGGAGAACACGACACCTCCAACGTCCCATGCACTTGATAACCTGAGGAGGCATCTGGTGCTTAGACACCGCCTCTGAACGAAGGAGTGAAGCAGACCCTGTTTAGAGTAAATATACACCTACCATTACGACACCCGTTTTGCACGAAAAGACCCTTCACGATGGAGGTGCGGGATATACCGCCTTAAAACACAGTGACTCCCATCTACCTTACCTCCTTGTCATGTGTACCGCCACACCGTTCTTGGAGCTGGTTAAATGCTGATGTAATTGAAAGAGTGTCTGGACCCCGGAACGGTTTACTCCTATGTTGACTAACAGATGACCACATACGAGAAGGTCTGAATCCTGAGAGCTGCAGACTGAAACAAACAATGGTGAAACGGTTGGAAGTGCCTAGATCAGGCATCCCAAACCGCGGCCCCTCCGCTGCCGCAACCACAACCCCCACAACGCCCTGCTGCAGGCAGATACCTGCAGGCTGTCCGGGCACCGCGGGAGCCACAATCCCGCCACAGCCGGAGGGCCGCAGCCCACGACCCCCGGCCCAGATGAACCCCAACCATCCACCAAGGGCCCCGATCGGGCACCATCTGTTCCTGGTGGCAAAATACTTACCTCTACTTATTCCCCAGGCCACACTTCCTAATGAGGGCCAAAAAAGTCAGAACATGGTGCCTGTTGTCCTACCGAAGTAGCAAACTCAGTGAAGTGTAAACCCACCAGGCCTGGGGAACCATCCACAGAAAAATATGGCTATTACGATCAATGAGCTACTGTGCCTGTACTAAGGACAGGACGTACCCCAATACCTGCAGTTGTGACAGAAAATGCTTAAGGAAGCGATAAACTATGTATGCTGCGCCTGTAGTCGTGATAGGACTTGTCGTGTCGGGCGACACGACAGACTTCGTAAACTTGCGCCTTATTACTGTACCTCCAACTGGAAGATGGACCGATACCCAGGACTTAGGCCGGACACCAACACCCTCAGCCCGAGTTTGTAGATGAAGTAAGCACGCCTGGGAGAAGAAGATGTCCGCAAAGGCAGGCTTGGAATGACTGTTTACAAAGAAAACAATGAAACCCCACAACCTAGAAAATAAAAGAGTCAGAGAAAACAATACCGAGAGTGGGACTCTAATGGCACAAGCCACACGTGCGAGCCACCCCAAGAAAATTGTATTGCGAGCCACAGATGACCGAGCCATGCGAGCGGGACTGAGGACAGAAAAAACATAGAACTTACTTGTTATGGGACCCCGCAGCCGGCCTCGACTGGCGTTGTGTGTGTATATATTATTATTTTATTTAAGAAGCCATACGTGAGACTCAAGTGGCGGAGCCCTGCGTGAGAGACTCTAATGGCAAAACACATGTGTAACCTTAAAAGGGGGAAGCCAAGCGTGAGAGACTAATGGCGGAGTCATATGTGTAAAAACTAACACGGAGAAGCCATGCGTGGGACACTAACGGCGGAGACATATGTGTAACCCTAAAACGAAGCCATGCGTGGGAGACTAACGGCGGAGTCATAAGTGTAAGACTAAATGGAGAAGCCATGCTTGAAAGACTAAGGCAGAGACATGTGCAACCCTAACTGGGAAGCCATGCGTGAGACTAATGGCGGAGACATATGTGTAACACTAAAACGAAGAAGCCATGCGTGGGAGACTAATGGCGGAGTCCTACGTGTAAGACTAAAAGGAGAAGCCATGCATGAGAGACTCTAATGGCAGAGACATGTGTAACCCTAAAAGGGAGAAGCCCTGCGTGAGAGACTAATGGTGAATTCATATGTGTAACACCAACAGGGGAGAAGCCGTGCGTGAGAGACTAATGGCAGAGTCATATGTGCAACCCAGAATGGAAACGCCATGCATGAGAGACTAATGGCAGAGTCATACGTGAAGACTAACACGGAGAAGGCATGCGTGAGACTCCAATGGCGGAGTCCTATGTGACACTGCAGGGGGTAACCATACGTGAGAGACTCAAATGGCAAAGACATGCGTGAGAGACTCTAATGGCGGAGTCATAGGTAACACTCAAAAGCAAAAGCCACACGTGAGAGACTCTGATGGCGGAGGCATATGTACCCTTAATGGGAGAAGCCATACGTGAGAGACTCTAATGGCGGAGTCATATGTGACGCTAACAAGGGAGAA
Organism: Bufo bufo; assembly: GCF_905171765.1. Lineage (NCBI taxonomy): Eukaryota > Metazoa > Chordata > Amphibia > Anura > Bufonidae > Bufo > Bufo bufo. Next base: position 302,701,588 of record NC_053390.1, on the reverse strand, counting down.
GCCATGCGTGAGAGACTCTAATGGCACAGCCATACGTGAGAGACTCTAATGGCGGAGTCATAGGTAACACTCAAAAGCAAAAGCCACACGTGAGAGACTCTGATGGCGGAGGCATATGTACCCTTAATGGGAGAAGCCATACGTGAGAGACTCTAATGGCACAGCCATACGTGAGAGACTCTAATGGCGGAGTTATATGTAACACTAAAAAGGGGGAAGCCATACGTGAGAGACTCTAATGGCAAGCCATGCGTGAGAGACTCTAATGGCGGAGTCATATGAAACACTAAAGGGAGAAGCCATACGTGAGATATTCCAATGGCGGAGTTATACGTGACACTAAAAAGGGGGAAGCCATGCGTGAGAGACTCTAATGGCACCGCCATACGTGAGAGACTCTAATGGCGGAGTTATATGTAACACTAAAAAAGGGGGAAGCCATATGTGAGAGACTCTAATGGCCAAGCCATGCGTGAGAGACTCTAATGGCGGAGTTATATGTATCACTAAAAAAGGCGGGAAACCATATGTGAGAGATTCTAATGGCACCGCCATACGTGAGAGACTCTAATGGCGGAGTTATATGTAACACTAAAAAAGGGGGAAGTCATATGTGAGAGACTCTAATGGCCAAGCCATACGTGAGAGACTCTAATGGCGGAGTTATATGTAACACTAAAAAAGGGGGAAGCCATATGTGAGAGACTCTAATGGCCAAGCCATGCGTGAGAGACTCTAATGGCGGAGTCATATGAAACACTAAGGGAGAAGCCATACGTGAGATATTCCAATGGCGGAGTCAAACGTGACACTAAAAGGGGGAAGCCATGCGTGAGAGATTCTAATGGCCTAGCCATGCGTGAGAGACTCTAATGGCGGAGTTTATATGTAACACTAAAAGAGAGAAGCCATACGTGAGACTCAAATGGCTAAGCCATGCGTGAGAGACCCTAATGGCGGAGTCATATGGCGGCTTAATTACCCTCATAATTAATTAACAACAACTATGCCGCACCCGTATGACTTGGGAACTCGCATAACCATGATCCTCTCCGACAATGACCTAGGACGCTAACCAGCCTACAACCATATTGCCCCCCCCGAACAACATGAAGAACGAACACCGGGCCCCCGAAGCCCTGAGGCCCCCCGAAGCCAAGGGATCGACCCGGAAGACCTTACCGTGATGATCCGTAATTAAACGTGAGCCCGACCTAAAGGCAAATACATAGACATTAGTGATCCGAACCACTTGCATGAATGAAACATTAACCAACCGTGAAATTGAAACAGATGGGAGAAAAACAGAGCCAGAGGCATTGCAGTTAGCTAAGAAAAACCCCTAGCCGTGACCAACACATGAACAACTTTAAAACATAGTAGGAACTTACTCCTCTCGGCCCACTGTCCGCTAGGGAGCTATTTGGTTAACTGGGGCGGGAGATCCAACTGCGTGAATGTGAACCAGCAGTAAGGAGATCAGTCTGCGTACCCACCACCGAGGAAAGAAACTCAAGCCTGAAGAAGCAGCTATGTTTAACGGAAGAGCAGAATTAGAGCGGTGCGCTGATAGCCCTAGCAAGAATACTGAGTAACCATGATGTAGAAATGAAAGAAAGCAGTTTAATATGGAAGCAGAGTAGAACACATGATGCAAGAACAAGTGGGTAAATGCAGCTCTGGATGTGAGAGGTGCCTAAAACATGGTACGGGCACAGCTCTGAGTATGAGCATGAGGAGCATGGTATAACGCAGCTGGATGAATGCAAGCTGAAGGGAACAGAGTATTAATGCAATGCAACCGCGACCGCTGCTCTAGAAGTGAATGGCGTATAGGACAAAAATGTAAAAGCAGACACACGGCTGTAGCTTGACGGTAACAATCCTAACCACGATCGTCTGACCATGGAGCCCAACTCCCTTCGCCCGGAGCGCTACCAGTCACGGACTGTGGAACCAAGTCCGATCCTACCGTGAATGTAAGCACAAGATCCGAGTGAGAACTGCCACCATGAATTCATGTCTAGGTTCCCTGACGTGTGTCATATTTCCCCGACCCGCCAATTCAACTAAATGTGGTGTTTAGGAAGTATACTGAATATACCTGTGTCTTAACTGCCCAACATTGCCCTATGGGAACTAATAGCAGATCTATGTGGTATGCAGGTAGACAGTGGCATACGTTTGAGCGAATATGCACGTGAATATGCTAAAATCCCCGACACGATATCATGCCCCATTAGATTTGCAAGAGGTTGTGTTCAGTAATGTAGAGCACTTACAACAATAATACACATCTGTGGAACACTGGGTAAATGGGTGACAGCTCCCATGAAACCAGGCCCGAGCCTAGGAATGTGCCCGTGCTGGTGTACCTGCGCCTCTGTACGTGCGACTGCAGACCCCCCGGCCGGCGGCGGGGTTACCAATACCGTACGAGGCCCAGGACTGCCAAGTAGGCATGTAAACGTCACATATTTGGCCACAATTGAAGCGAGACTGGAACAGTGAGTGGGGAACCACAGAATGTCCCCCAATGATGATCAGCAACGTGCCTGATGGAAACATAAACAAAAGGTAAGGGTTTTTTATTTTTTTGTTTGTTTTTTACGGAAGTGATTTATCTATGTCACTGTCTGGTACACGACCATGGACTATGGGTCATATTTAAACAATACATATTGGGCTTGGGGATAGCTATGACCTCACTGTAGGAGTAATGTATTATTCCCCTATACTGCCGTATATGGATCCCATGATTGTACTATTAAATCACTGCCCACAAAAATTTACCTTGACCCGAGCCTAATATACTGATAGAGCATACCTGTATCTTTTTAGCCTATACCATCCCATATATGTATGGTATTTATCACAGGATGTACCTGTGGCTTGCAAGATGCATACATGAATGACACATGGTTTGATATGCTAAGAATCGAATACGGGGGGCGCTGTCCTCGATGCCAGATATATGTACATAACTATACTTGTGGTCCGGGCGGAAACAACATTTGTGGGCGGGGTTCTCAACACGGTGCGAGCGTTACCAGGGGCGGAGCCGCCGAGCGTGCCTAGCAACCGGCACACGCGGCCGCTCCCGGACCACACGCCCGCACGCCATCGGCCTGCCTCATGGAGGCCTGCCGGGCCACGGCATACCCCTCAACGAGACCCCCGGCCGGTGGCAGAGTTATAACACACAATGAGAGCGTAACCCGGGGCGGAGCCGCCGGCGTGCCTAGCAACCGGCACCCGCGGCCGCCCCCGGAACACACGCCTGCCCGTAACTTGCCTGGCCGCCCGGCCTGACCAGGAGGTGAGCGGAGCTCCGGCCCCAACCCCCCGCGTGTATGCGCCGTCCCCGTTGTGAGGTGAGGCCTTGCGCCGCCGAATGCCGCCCCCCGCACCGTGGCAAGAACCCGACCAGACTACTGGCATCGGATACTTTGCTTACCTGGGCGACCGAGACGAGGTGAAGCCGATCCCAATACTTACCCGGATCGAGGCTTAAGGGAGCGGGACGTGCAGGAACCAGACGTGACCGGAAGTACCAGGTACCTGGCCGCACGTCCCGTCTCCTGGCCTGCGTGGGGGTTAATATAGCCAAGGGGCGTGGCCTCTGCCCCTCCCACAAATACAGGCTGCACGGCAGCCTTAACCACTAATCGTATTGCGAATTCAACTTAGAGCTGGGTTCCTAATGGTTGCAGTGGCGTTGCTATGGCTGGTGTCACCCGGTGCGGTAGAAAATGGTGTCACCCCTGCCCCCCTCCCCGAAGCCATAATAAAGAGAGAGAGAGAGAGAGAAAAAATAAAAAAGTCACTAAGTCAGCTCCAATCGGATATCTGCATAGACCCAGAGTCTTGGTCTATGTGCAGATATCTGATTGGAGCTGACTTCTTATTTTCTCTTTTGCACATAAACGTTTAAACTATATTCCTTAGTAAAAATGACCAGTCCACACCATGTGGGTCTATATTTATGTGGGCCCCCCTGAGCTAAGATTAGTAAATGTGGCCCCAGCCCACAGTTCAACCCAACCCATTATGTCTCCTGGCCTGGGGCCGCATCTATAATAATCCACAGTAATTTATGAATAGGGTTAGGTTATTAACTTGTTATCGGGGTATTATTAAAATAATTTGGTCTATAAAGTCAGAGCCGCTCTACCTACCTCCTCCTCCCGACACCAGAGACTCCTGCAGGGCAGCTGCCGCGATTCACCCCCCCGTCCCCCTTTACCACGTGGCGGCGCAACGTGCTTGCTTGCGACATTTAGAAGTTGAACTTGTGACTTGAGTAAGAACTCCTGCGCCGGCGGGCCGCGGGTGACACCCCATCAGACTGGTGTCACCCAGTGTGGCCCGCACCCACCGCACCCCCCTCGCAACGCCACTGAATGGTTGTATTGCTAGGATATAACGAAGATTGAGAATATAGTGCTATATTCGTCAATTCTAGCAATACAACCATTAGGAACTCAGATCTAAGTTGTAATCGCAATGCATTAATACAGGTTATATTAATCGCATTGCGAATTCAACTTAGAGCTGGGTTCCTAATGGTTGTATTGCTAGAATATAACGAAGATTGCGAATATAGTGTTATATTCATCAATTCTAGCAATACAACCATTATGAACTCAGATCTAAGTTGTAATCGCAATGCTATTAATACAGGTTACATTAATCGCATTGCAAATTCAACTTACCAGACTGCGTCAACTACGTAATTTTCCATGGGAGTTTTGCCATGGATCCCCCTCCGGCATGCCACAGTCCAGGTGTTAGTCCCCTTGAAACAACTTTTCCATCACTATTGTGGCCAGTAACAGTCCCTGTGGGTTTTAAAATTCGCCTGCCTATCGAAGTCTATGGTGGTTCGCCCATTCGCGAACATTTGCGGAAATTCGCGCTCGCGAACGGAAAATTGTATGTTTGCGACATGTCTAATGGGTAATAAGTGTTACATCAGTGGTGACCTGACTGATGACTAGAACAGGAAGGGGGGAGCTGGGGGCACTGATTTGGGCATTATACTGAGTAGTGGGCACTTCTGGAGGCGTTCTATTATATGGAGGGGTGCTTAGGGGCATTATACTTAGTGGAGGGCACTTCTGGAGGCGTTCTATTGTATGGAGGGCACTTAAAGGGCTTTATACTGCTGCAACCTGGTGATTAGACTCTGTATTGTTCTATGACACACGATTCTTTTAACTCAAATGAGTCTATAACTAAGAAGGATCATTCGATTCTAAGGCCTCTTTCACACTTGCGTTGTTGGGATCCGGCATGCACTTCCGTTGCCGGAGGTGCCTGCCGGATCCGTAACAACGCAAGTGTACTGAAAGCATTTGAAGACGGAACCGTCTTCCAAATGCTTTCAGTGTTACTATGGCACCCAGGACGCTATTAAAGTCCTGGTTGCCATAGTAGGAGCGGGGGAGCGGTATACTTACAGTCCGTGCGGCTCCCAGGGCGCTCCAGAATGACGTCGGAGCGCCCCATGCGCATGGATGACGTGATCCATGTGATCACGTGATCCATGCGCTTGGGGCGCCCTGACGTCACTCTGGAGCGCCCGGGGAGCCGCACGGACGGTAAGTATACTGCTCCCCCGCTCCCCGCTACACTTACCATGGCTGTCAGGACTTTAGCGTCCCGGCAGCCATGGTAACCACTCTGAAAAAGCTAAATGTCGGCTCCGGCAATGCGCCGAAACGACGTTTAGCTTAAGGGCGGATACGGATCAATGCCTTTCAATGGGCATTAATCCCGGATCCGGCCTTGCGGCAAGTGTTCAGGATTTTTGGCCGGAGCAAAAAGCGCAGCATGCTGCGGTATTTTCTCCGGCCAAAAAACGTTCCGTACCGGAACTGAAGACATCCTGATGCATCCTGAACGGATTTCTCTCCATTCAGAATGCATTAGGATAATCCTGATCAGGATTCTTCCGGCATAGAGCCCCGACGACGGAACTCTATGCCGGAAGACAATAACGCAGGTGTGAAAGAGCCCTTAGACTCAGTGTACAACTCCCTGTACCGTGTGTGACTCAGTGCTTGTGCCTCCGCTCTGATTGGTTGCAGGGTGGAGAGGGGAGGGGCTGGCTTCCACTCTAGGATTAGATTAGGCTCCTCCCTCCCTGCTGCCAGCGTCTCTCTGCTCTGCTATCTGACTGAGATGTTTCACATGGATCAGCTCAGTCAGAGGAATCGACTCCTCCGGTTCAGTGAACTGAATCGATTCAAAAGAACGATTTGTTCATGAACCGGACATCACTACTTCCTGTGTGAACTACTTGATCCCAAAATAAACCCTTTTAATACTGGCGGACAAAGACTATGTCGCATATATATATATACACACACACACAATCTCAGCGAGTTAGAGATGTATGATGTAAGCGGATGATTTTGTACGTGTCACACCACGTATTAATGTAAAGAAATCTGCAGCACTCACCAGTATGGAAAATCCAATGGTGGTTTTATTCCAAAAACAACAGGATAATGCATTATCCTGTTGTTTTTGGAATAAAACCACCAGTGGATTTTCCATACTGGCGAGTGCTGCAGATTTCTTTACATTGATTTGACGTCGGGACCATCTGCCAAGATCCCCGTCTGCTTGCACCACCACTACCTGTAAGGTATTTATCCATGGCTGTCCCTAATTTTTGGGTTCAGTAGTGCTGCCAAACCTTTGCATACACTACGTGCAGAATTATTAGACAAATGAGTATTTTGACCACATCATCCTCTTTATGCATGTTGTCTTACTCCAAGCTGTATAGGCTCGAAAGCCTACTTCCAATTAAGCATATTAGGTGATGTGCATCTCTGTAATGAGAAGGGGTGTGGTCTAATGACATCAACACCCTATATCAGGTGTGCATAATTATTAGGCAACTTTCCTTTGGCAAAATGGGTCAAAAGAAGGACTTGACAGGCTCAGAAAAGTCAAAAATAGTGAGATATCTTGCAGAGGGATGCAGCACTCTTAAAATTGCAAAGCTTCTGAAGCGTGATCATCGAACAATCAAGCGTTTCATTCAAAATAGTCAACAGGGTCGCAAGAAGCGTGTGGAAAAACCAAGGCGCAAAATAACTGCCCATGAACTGAGAAAAGTCAAGCGTGCAGCTGCCAAGATGCCACTTGCCACCAGTTTGGCCATATTTCAGAGCTGCAACATCACTGGAGTGCCCAAAAGCACAAGGTGTGCAATACTCAGAGACATGGCCAAGGTAAGAAAGGCTGAAAGACGACCACCACTGAACAAGACACACAAGCTGAAACGTCAAGACTGGGCCAAGAAATATCTCAAGACTGATTTTTCTAAGGTTTTATGGACTGATGAAATGAGAGTGAGTCTTGATGGGCCAGATGGATGGGCCCGTGGCTGGATTGGTAAAGGGCAGAGAGCTCCAGTCCGACTCAGACGCCAGCAAGGTGGAGGTGGAGTACTGGTTTGGGCTGGTATCATCAAAGATGAGCTTGTGGGGCCTTTTCGGGTTGAGGATGGAGTCAAGCTCAACTCCCAGTCCTACTGCCAGTTTCTGGAAGACACCTTCTTCAACCAGTGGTACAGGAAGAAGTCTGCATCCTTCAAGAAAAACATGATTTTCATGCAGGACAATGCTCCATCACACGCGTCCAAGTACTCCACAGCGTGGCTGGCAAGAAAGGGTATAAAAGAAGAAAATCTAATGACATGGCCTCCTTGTTCACCTGATCTGAACCCCATTCAGAACCTGTGGTCCATCATCAAATGTGAGATTTACAAGGAGGGAAAACAGTACACCTTTCTGAACAGTGTCTGGGAGGCTGTGGTTGCTGCTGCACGCAATGTTGATGGTGACCAGATCAAAACACTGACAGAATCCATGGATGGCAGGCTTTTGAGTGTCCTTGCAAAGAAAGGTGGCTATATTGGTCACTGATTTGTTTTTGTTTTGTTTTTGAATGTCAGAAATTTATATTTGTGAATGTTGAGATGTTATATTGGTTTCACTGGTAAAAATAAATAATTGAAATGGGTATATATTTGTTTTTTGTTAAGTTGCCTAATAATTATGCACAGTAATAGTCACCTGCACACACAGATATCCCCCTAAAATAGCTAAAACTAAAAACAAACTAAAAACTACTTCCAAAAATATTCAGCTTTGATATTAATGAGTTTTTTGGGTTCATTGAGAACATGGTTGTTGTTCAATAATAAAATTAATCCTCAAAAATACAACTTGCCTAATAATTCTGCACTCCCTGTATATTGACACCGGGTATTAAGTAATCATTTTTAAAGGGATGAAATACGGATGTAGTAGAGTTAACACATGCTTTAGGAGACGTGTTATGTAAACAAAATGCAATTAAATGCGTTACGCTATTTTTTTTTTAACGGCTTTTGTTTCTAGATAACGCAATGAGTTAAGAGGTTGTGTGTTATCCCAACTACATCTGTACAGATTAGCAGCATAACTGAATATATACATTACATAGTGTTGTAGAGAGAGATACAAAAGTCATGTAAATATTGTACCTGGACATAATCGTTCGCTCATCTCCTTTACAAGATTGGGCTTAAACCTCTTTATATCGCACCACTTCTTCTGTAGTTCTCGATCTTTGTGCCACAAGGAGAATTTCATATACAACTCGGCACGGAGAGACCTCAGGATGGCGCGATTCTCCTCTCTCTTCTTGGTAAGGGCGTACCCCCGTACCAACAAACGCTGCAAGATAAAGATGCAAGCATATAATTCCAATTTTTTTACATTCAAAGTTTTAAAACATACTGTATGTCCTCAACAAACCAGCAAAAAGTAGCTACGTCTTTAAAGGGGAAATATTAGATTGAATGTTACCGTTATAAGATCGGATTTTATTGTGATTGTATGTGTGTGGGGTCTGAGTGAGCAATCTGATATTGGCCAGCTAAGCTGCGATGTACCTGCCTAGTGAAGTGACGGTACGGTATTGGGTGTACAGCTGGTTTGCATCCCCGTGGTGCACCCTCGGTAACGCTAAATGAACCAGCAAATACGGTGAGACAAAGAAAGCTCATGGACATAAAATATTATCTATATATATATATTGTGTGTGTGTATGGTATATAGTGTATGGTACCGTATATAGTGTGTGGTATATATTGAGTAACAGGAAAATGGACGTGCTATGTGCATGTGATAGAAATGTATCTGTTGTCCATAAATACATGCTACAAACATAGTGCTGTGAAGTAACAAGAATACTTAGTGCACCAATCTGCATTATCTACTCTTACCATAAAAAAAATTCATAAGAAAAAAAAAATCCTATTCATATAGAAAATATTCGTATTTACGAATATTTCGCTAGACTCGATCTACATATAATAATTGTTCTGACATGCATGCAAAAGTACTATAATATTACTTACGACTATCACGATTTCATCCTCGGCTTTTATAAAGCGGTGTCTTATGATCTTTGCAGAGCACATTGTACTGTCCACGAGTGCCTGGAGACTGTCTGGAAATACTTTGAAAAAACTTTATCGTCGCAAAGTAAATGACGTCATGCAGGGGCGTAGCTAAAAGCTCATGGGCCCTGGTGCAAGAGTTCAGCTTGGGCCCCCGTCCCTCAGTGCTTGTTGGCAAGGGGCAGGGGAGCACGTAGCCTTCCTGCTGCCTGAGGCAAACATTGAAAGGGCACCCCTTCATGCCACATTCTTAACCTAACCCCTTCCCTCCAGCCAGAGGTGTAAATTGACCAGTATGCACTTTCTATAATTCCAGGGTCTTATGTGGCACAAGGGTCTTTGGGCCCCCTAAGGCTCCTGGGCCCAGTAGCGACTGCTACCTCTGCACCCCCTATAGCTATGCCCCTGACGTCATGCGGTCGGGCACACTCTAGGACATATTACCTTCACGATTTTTCAGTTTAAATCGTGAACTCGAATATTACAACTATTCGAGATTCTTGGTTTAGAATAGGACGAATATTCTAAAAAACGAATATACAGCAATATAGCGAATATATTCGTTATTTAGAATATTCGTCATATTTTGTCCATCTGAAAACGTGATTCCTTCCAGCTTCAGTTGCTTGTGGGCCAATGACTCATTGACCAAGAAGCAGGGAGGAATCATATTTTCAGATGGAAAAAATAAATAATAATAAAAATAAAAAAATGGAATATTCGATATAGCGAATATATAGCACTATATTCGAAATATTAGCGAAATCTCGAAGTTGCGATATTCGAGATAAAAATTCGTTATTCGAATATTCGCGCTCAACACTAGTCACCAGCAGGCCCTCGCCCATAATATTTTTGAGGGTCACCAGCAGGCTCTCACCCATAATGTTTTAAAGGGTCACCAGCAGGCCCTTGCTCATAATGCTTTAGAGGGTCACCAGCAGGCCATTTTTCATAATGTTTTTGAAGGTCACCAGCAGGCCCTCGCCTCTAATGTTTTAGATGGTCAGATCAGCAGCAGGCACTCGCCCCTAATGTTTTAGATGGGCAGATCAGCAGCAGGCACTCGCATATAATGTTTTAGAGGGTCAGCTCAGCAGCAGGCCTTCGCCCCTAATGTTTTAGAAGGTCAGATCAGCAGCAGGCCCTCACCCATAATGTTTTAGAGGGTCACCAGCAGGCCCTTGCTCCTAGTGTTTTTAAGGGTCACCAGCAGGCCCTTGCTCATAATGCTTTAGAGGGTCACCAGCAGGCCATTTTTCATAATGTTTTTGAGGGTCACCAGCAGGCCCTCGCCTCTAATGTTTTAGATGGTCAGATCAGCAGCAGGCACTCACCCCTAATGGTTTAGAGGATCAGCTCAGCAGCAGCCCCTCACCCCTAATGTTTTAAATAGTCACATCAGCAGCATGCCCTCGCCCCTAATGTTTTAAATGGTTACATCAGCAGCAGGCCCTCGCCCCTAGTGTTTAAGAGGGTCAGCTCAGCAGCAGGCCCTCGCCTCTAATGTTTTAGATGGTCAGATCAGCAGGCCCTTGCTCCAATAGGTTTTGAGGGTCATCAGCAGGCAATCAATCATAATTTTTCAAGGGTGTGTATGATGCCCTCCTTTATGTGTAATAAAGGGTGTATTATATGATTCCTTGTAATTTCTGGCAGCCCTTTCACTTAGTGCATAGGCTTTATGAGTGTACAGTCGTGGCCAAAAGTTTTGAGAATTACATAAATATTGGAAATTGGAAAAGTTGCTGCTTAAGTTTTTATAATAGCAATTTGCATATACTCTAGAATGTTATGAAGAGTGATCAGATGAATTGCATAGTCCTTCTTTGCCATGAAAATTAACTTAATCCCCCAAAAAACTTTCCACTGCATTTCATTGCTGTCATTAAAGGACCTGCTGAGATCATTTCAGTAATCGTCTTGTTATCTCAGGTGAGAATGTTGACGAGCACAAGGCTGGAGATCATTATGTCAGGCTGATTGGGTTAAAATGGCAGACTTGACATGTTAAAAGGAGGGTGTTGCTTGAAATCATTGTTCTTCCATTGTTAACCATGGTGACCTGCAAAGAAACGCGTGCAGCCATCATTGCGTTGCATAAAAATGGCTTCACAGGCAAGGATATTGTGGCTACTAAGATTGGACCTCAATCAACAGTTTATATGATCATCAAGAACTTCAAGGAAAGAGGTTCAATTCTTGTTAAGAAGGCTTCAGGGCGTCCAAGAAAGTCCAGCAAGCGCCAGGATAGTCTCCTAAAGAGGATTCAGCTGTGGGATCGGAGTGCCACCAGTGCAGAGCTTGCTCAGGAATGGCAGCAGGCAGGTGTGAGCACATCTGCACGCACAGTGAGGCGAAGACTTTTGGAAGATGGCCTTGTGTCAAGAAGGCCAGCAAAGAAGGCACTTCTCTCCAAAAAAAACCTGAGGGACAGATTGATCTTCTGCAGAAAGTATGGTGAATGGACTGCCAGGACTCGGGCAAAGTCATATTCTCCGATGAAGCCTCTTTACGATTGTTTGGGGCATCTGGAAACAGGCTTGTCTGGAGAAGAAAAGGTGAGCGCTACCATTAGTCCTGTGTCATGCCAACAGTAAAGCATCCTGAGACCATTCATGTGTGGGGTTGCTTCTCATCCAAGGGAATGGGCTCACTCACAATTTTGACCAAAAACACAGCCATGAATAAAGAATGGTACCAAAACACCCACCAACAGCAACTTCTTCCAACAATCCAACAACAGTTTGGTGAAGAACAATGCATTTTCCAGCACGATGGAGCACCGTGCTATAAGGCAAAAGTGATAATTAAGTGGCTCGGGGACCAAAACGTTGACATTTAGGGTCCATGGCCTGGAAACTCCCCAGATCTTAATCCCATTGAAAACTTGTAGTCAATCCTCAAGAGGCGGGTGGACAAACACAAACCCACTAATTCTGACAAACTCCAAGAAGTGATTATGAAAGAATGGGTTGCTATCAGTCAGGAATTGGCCCAGAAGTTGATTGAGAGCATGCCCAGTCGAATTGCAGAGGTCCTGAAAAGAAGGGCCAACGCTGCAAATACTGACTCTTTGCATAAATGTCATGTAATTGTCGATAAAAGCCTTTGAAACGTATGAAGTGCGTGTAATTATATTTCACTACATCACAGAAACAACTGAAACAAAGATCTAAAAGCAGTTTAGCAGCAAACTTTGTGAAAACTAATATTTGTGTCATTCTCAAAACTTTTGGCCACGACTGTAGAAGTCCCACTACCTGAACAATTGTACCACAATGTGAATGAGGCTCTCCTTTATGTGATATACAGTTTGCATCGGAGTGCCTCTTCCTTGTAATTTTTGGCAGCACTTGCACTTTATATACAAGTAAATATACAGGAAAGAATGTTTCCTAACAATTTTTCCTCTAAAATGGATGTTATCATCGGTTTCGTGCGTATTTTTGTCAGTCTGTAAAAGTGGCGTACTACTCAGACAACACACTTTCCCCTGAAGAATCTTGCGTGAAACGTACGTTGGGGTTGCTGGAGCACCACATAGGTATACTCTCTATGGCTTTGTAGTCTCTATTCAGCTTTAGTCATTTATGCACTTTGGTACATTTGCACTATGCACTTTATATTTATACCTCTTGTACAGTGTATGATATTTGTATTTAGCCTCTACAGTTTTACCTGAGTATATGTATTTGTCACATCTTGTTTGGCTCATATGCATAATCTATTCTATATCTACATATTCACTGGTTGAATCCATTCGCCACTTCAAGATAGTCCTCTGTCGTGCCCCATGTCATCTTGTGTGCTCTTTCCCCACCATCATATTGTTTTCTATGTGTATTTTATTGTCATTTGTCTCGTATGGAGATGCTAATAAAGTTTATATATCTATATAATATTATTGTGTGCTAGCCCTGTCTTTCTCTTTTGGTGTACAACATTGTTCCCAGCAGCGACCTGGGAGTCCAAGATGCATCCAGACATCCTCCCCATGCTGTTCCCGAACCATTCCAGTGGTGTTTCCATCAATTTCTGACCTTTCCTATGAACCAGACACCCTCCCCTCTTCAGAGCAGGGGGTGCCTGGTTTAAAGGGGTTGTCAGTGTTCAGAGCTGAACCCGGACATACCCATATTTTCACCCAGGCAGCCCACATCAGAAACAGCTTTATTCGCCAAACACGACACAGTCGATCGTGCTCGGAATTGGGTTAGGCACAGGTACAGGCATAGTACTAGGGGTGGGAGGGGGGGGGGGGTAGGGTTATGCAATGGGCACATCAGGGGTGAGGGATTATGGACGGGAGATGGGGCATGGTGAGTTCAGCAGTCTGACAGCTGTTAGGAAGAAAGTGTTCAGCCTTCTCGATGTCCTTGCAGGGATGGCCTGATACCTGCGGCCGGACTTTAGACGTCTGAAGAGATGATGGCCTGGATGGGAGTGGTCATTGGATATTTTCAGAGCCCTGGAGCGCAGTCTGTTGGAGAAGATAGAGTCAAGGGGTGGTAGTGGCAGTCGAGTAGTTCTGATGTTAGCATTGGAGCATCTCATGCTCTGAATCACTCCCTTGCCCTGCACTAGATCGCGCAGGGCAAGGGCTCTTTTGTTTACAATAACACACTGCCGGGCGGAGGCTTCCGCCCCGGCAGTGTGTTCGGTGACATCACCGGCTCTGATGTGCGTGCTTTAGCCCTGCCCCAGCCATTTTACTGGCTAGGGCAGCACTAAAACCCGCCCATCAGCTAAAACCCGCCCATCAGTGCCGGTGACGTCACCGGGGTTTCCTGACAGCCCCATGTAGAGCCCAGTTCGTCACCGGGACTCCTAAAAATGCCTTTGCCCTGCGTGATTTAGCACAGGGCAAAGGAGAGCATCGGAGCATGAACTGCTCCGATGCTCAAGTCAGGGGGGCTGCCTGGGTGAAAATGGAGGTATGTCTGGGTTCAGCTCTGAACCCGGACAACCCCTTTAATGCTCGGGTTCTTCCTTTGACTTCCATTTTGCTTGGGTGCTCGGTAGAGCACCCGAGCATCCTGAGGTGTTCTACTCAAGCACCCGAGCACTTTTATGCTCAACCAACACTAAGATATATAAATATATATATATATATATATATATATATATGAAACCATGGCGGCACCAAAATTACAAGCGTAGGGTGGGTGCTATGTCCCAGGGCATGTGCTCAAAGCCCAATTATGAAAATGAAAAATCGGACAGCACTCCAAACAAAATAAAATTTATTCACCCATGTGGTTAAAAAGAAGCGACGTTTCGGCTCAACACTAGAGCCTTAATCAAGAGCCTTTTGCTTGATAAAGGTTCTAGTGTTGAGCCGAAACGTCACTTCTTTTTTGCCACATGGGTGAATAAATTTTGTTTCGTTTGGAGTGCTGTCCGATTTTTATATATATATATATATATATATATATATAAAAAAGAGATGGCAGCACCGTCACAGATAAAAATGGATGAAGGGTGCAAAAAGCCCAGTATGGATATAAGCCATTCCAATCAATTGTAAGCGATGAAAAGAAGGGCAGCACTCCAATAATTAAAAAATTAAAAAACTTTATTTACCCATAAGGCTGTAGCGACGTTTCGGCTCTTACACAGGAGCCTTCCTCAAGCAGTGTGTACAAACCAAGCTCTGAACATATATAGTGTTACAGCTAACCATAACCAATTACATGTCAAGTGAACATAATTAATAAAAATTCAAAAATACATGATACATCGTGAATGCAGAAACAGATAAAACTGACAATACAGCTTACACTTATCACTTTATGCAATCGGTTTTATCTGTTTCTGCATTCACGATGTATCATGTATTTTTGAATTTTTATTAATTATGTTCACTTGACATGTAATTGGTTATGGTTAGCTGTAACACTATATATGTTCAGAGCTTGGTTTGTACACACTGCTTGAGGAAGGCTCCTGTGTAAGAGCCGAAACGTCGCTACATCCTTATGGGTAAATAAAGTTTTTTCATTTTTTAATTATTGGAGTGCTGCCCTTCTTTTCATCGCTTATATATATATATATATTTGTGTAAGGGGCTTACGGTAGTACAGTGAAGAGCCCTGGGAAAGCAGGGAATGAGTGCAGTCGGTTGTGGTGTGCCGAAACCGAGGATGAGGTAGGCCTGAGAAACAAGAGGGCCTACCCAATGGAAAAGATATGAAAGAAATGAGTTGTAAATGAGTGGAGTGGTGGGAGGGTCAAAAGCTCAGACCTCAATGATGCAGGAGCCAGGTAAGGGGAGTGCCCTAAATAGGCTGGAGGCGGACCTCAGCCCCTCCCACAAATCCAGGCAATCTGCCTTAATACTTGTGTAAGGGGCTTACGGTAGTACAGTGAAGAGCCCTGGGAAAGCAGGGAATGAGTGCAGTCGGTTGTGGTGTGCCGAAACCGAGGATGAGGTAGGCCTGAGAAAGAAGAGGGCAAAAATGGAAATAACCAGTTTATTGTAGCCAATTGATGTATCAATAGCTTAACATGTTTTGGAAAGCCACTCTTAAACTCTTGTGTTGGATTGGGAATGTATTGCGCGTAAGCGGATGACTCCCAGCGCCCCAATCCCCTGATGACATGAGTGAGGATGTTGGCACTGGAGGCCGTGGACGTGGCTCCAATGCGAAAGGAGTGCCCTGAGTAGTTGGCTGCGTTGAGGCCTAGTTGTGTGAGGGAAGACCCGACATGGGTCATGAAGGTGGTGGTGGTGAGTACCGAACCATGTAGTTGAAGTAGCGGTTGAGAGGGTAGAACTTGTGACGCTGATTGTGAGCATCCAGGACCCTGACTGGACACCATCTGTTGTGCGTGGGGTAATATGAAATGTTGACGGGTAAGTGCTGACTATTCTTGGAGTGAGGTAAGGACAGGATGTAGTGAACCATGTGTTTCGACAAGTGGGAGACAAGAAGACAAGGTGAGGTTCGGGTCGTGGAGGCTGTAGTGAATTTCCCGGAACATAGGAATCCGTAGAAGGCCAAGTAAATGCCGTATTGATGATGGAGTTGGTATCTGTTTCCAGAGGCGTGGCGTCCAGTAAGTCGGATAATGCTTTGAAGATATGATTGATTATGGGTAGCCCCATTTCCTGAATACCTCTGAGTATGGATTTGATCTGGTGCGAGGACATGAAGCTGATGTTATCGGGGTGTATGATTAGCATATGATGTTGAAATGCCAGTGAGATATGGTTTGATGGTGTTGTATGACATGAGTTTGAGGTGGCAAAAAGAAGCCAACCCCGGAAGAGACGTCATGAAAAAAAGGGGGTGCTTGATGTTGTGTTCCAACAGGACCTGTTGAATAGTGTGAATGCTCTGTCGTATATTCTATGTGTAACGTCTGATAGTGCTAAGCGGGACAAAGACTGGCTATGCCGCATGATGCCTTCTAATCCAGAATGAGCTGTTTGAAATGATGGAGTGATGGAGGCCGTGGGTGACGCTTGATGGGAGCCTGAAATGCCTGAAATTTGACGCGAGACAGACTGACAGCTGCCGTATGCCCACCCCCGGGACATGGAAACAATGTAAGAAGAAATTATTGCAAGTGGCCAACCAAGGAAGTCTCCGCAGAAACCTCACGATTGTGAGAGATTTGGAACGATCCTGATTGAGAACTGGCAGGTCGTATGGTTTGTCTGAATAGCACCGGACCGACATGTTTGCCCATGAATGACCCCACGCTACGGCAGCCGCCACGATGGGGTAGATCTGAAAAGCGCTGAGGCAGTGGAGAATCCTTCCAACCCCGGACCTCAGGAGGCCAGCTGCCCCACAGCCAATCGTTCCCAAAAAAAAAAAAAAAAAACCCGCGAAGCCTGGTAGATGCCGCATCTGACCAGATAGAGGGGGAAGAGTCCGACGGCTGAGGGAGAAACAAGCTCCCGCCATTCCAGGTGGACAGAAATCTCCCCCACATGCCCAGACCTGCCTGTAGCGTGGGCATCCAGGGACAACCCGTGCGAGTCGTGTAGGAAAAAAGGGGAGAGGTGCAGGAGTCGTGATATAAATGAGCGACCCTGAGGTGGATGCGCATTGCAAAGATCAGAGAGCCCATCAGGGACTGCAGTTCTTTGCGGTTGCCGGTGCTGAGTTGAAGGTAGTTGACTATGTGGGCGAGAATGTCCTGGATCTTCCCTGATGGCAAACTGGCTTGCATTAAGGCTGAATCCAACTGGGTACACAGGAAAGGTGATGACCGTGTCTGGCCCTTCTGTCTTCTTGGTGGCGATGGGTACCCCAGGTTCCTCCTCCGGTATTATGTGCGCCGGGCTGACTTCTTGGTCCTCCCGGCTAATGGTCGACGTGATCACTGGCAATCCGGCCGGCGCCGGTGACGCTGCCGGTGGTGGCCCTGCCAAGGAGAGGGTCGCGGTGACCGATTCCAGCCTCTCCAACCTGGCGTTGACTTTAGACATGGATGACATTTAGGGAGGACAGCATGGTATGTATATCCCCTGTGCTGGACTGGCTAGGTCCTTCCCCTGCCTCCCTGTTATCGATTGGCGTGCGCAGCAGCCGGAAAAGCTCTGCTTCCCTCGCCGTGGCGGGGAAGGGAACATGCCGTCACCTTAACTCCGTCGTTATGCGCGGGATTGTCGAGGATCTGATGGGTGCTGGACTGGCTAGACCGTCTCCCTGGGTAGCAGTGACGGATCTAGCAGGGGTGCCAGGTAGGGAGAAGTTCTCTATCCCTTCCAGAGACATAGTAAAACAAAACAGTTGATTAGCTTGGGAAAACACAGGATCGTGCTGGCAAGCTAGCTAGGCCGGACGGCGAAAAATTATAATTGCATGGTGACAGATGAGGCCCTGCTAATTTGCCAAGCGGCTTGAGAGGCTCTACCTATGATTTGGCGCGAGGGGATAATGAGGCCACTCGTGGTAGTGGCAGGAGCGTTGGCCTCTCGGTGACTGTAAGACAGGACTAGGGGAAGGGAGTGACAGGTGAGGCCCTCTCTATGCAACACGCGAGGCGGCTTAGTTGGCGCGGTGGGCGGTTGCCTCTGCACGTTTGAGGCGGGGTGTCGGCCTCGCGGGACCACTAACTGATGGCGAAGCCAAGAAGGGGGTAACCTAGTGGGATGATAGTGCCCCTAAAGCCAGCACGCTGACCCTAACGGGACCATCCGAAATGTAAGGAAGATTTTGGTAAATGAGCAGGTGAACGTACCTGGTAGCAAGAAAAATTCTCCGGATACACGGTAGTGTAAAACCAGTATGGGTTGACCGCCTGAAAAAGGGGGAGGGTAGACATAACATAGTGTGATGAAATGTGCAAATGCATATGGTACATATACATGACCCGGAGGATCATGGCGGTTGTTCATGAAATGACAGCTTGCGCCTGGTGTGAAAAGAGACCAGTGCGGGCCGTGTGGCCATGCCCAGGCGGAATGCGCGTGCCTGCAATTTAATGGAACATTTTGGCCCGTGTCCCTGCAATTCCCTCCTATTTATTTATTATGAC